>NC_134360.1:95113973-95413973 GCF_048569485.1 Anomaloglossus baeobatrachus | reverse complement strand
ATCAAGGGAGCATAGTATTTGGCAAAACAGTTGAGGAAGGTGCAGGAGCCCAGGAAGAAATGGAGGACGAACTGGCGATGGGCATGGAAGACTCAGCAGATTAGTGAGAGCTTGCTCACTTTTTGGTTGTGCGAGGTTGTGGGGAGAGGGCAGAGGAAGGAGGCACGATTATCACCTCTCCACCACCAACACACCAAGGACTTGGTCCTCCTGGATGCTCAAGACTAGAGTTGAGCGCGGTTCGCGGTTCGAGGTTCTCCAGTTCGCGGCTCGAGTGATTTTGGGGGCTGTTCTAGATCGAACTAGAACTCAAGCTTTTTGCTAAAGCTCGATAGTTCTAGATATGTTCGAGAACGGTTCTAGCAGCAAAAAGACAAGCTAATTACTAGCTGGCTTTCCGCTATAATAGTGTAAGTCACTCTGTGACTCACACTATTATGAAATTTCAGCGTATAGTGTGCGGGAACAGTGCATTCAGATCACTGCTGTTTGGATAATGGCGATTGCCATTTTTTTTTTTTTCCTTGTCTTCCTTCCCTAAGCGCGCGCGTGTAGTGGGGCAGGCCAGCATGTCAGCCAATCCCAGACACACACACAGCTAAGTGGACTTTTAGCCAGAGAAGCAACGGCATGTGTGATAGGATGTCCATGTCACATGTCCATGCATTATAAAAACGGACATTTTCCTCCAGCACGCCATTATCTGCCTTCTGCGTCTTGGTGTCAGTCACCGCTGGCGTAGCTCCTGTCTCCGATACTGCTGTGTACGCTCTATACACAGCGCTATACAGAATAGGGATAGAAGTTTCTATCAGTCCTTGTAAGGGCTAATACCGGCAGGGTCAGAGCCATAGGTGACAGTCAGGTCCGTGAAAACAGATTTTAACAGCTACACAAGATGACAGCGTCTGTGTAGCTAAGGTCAGGGATTTCCTCGCTGCATTTCCCCATTAGGAGGGATAGAAAGGCAGGCTTCCTTTCCTCTACCCAGACCCACAACCCTGCCACTGTACCCTCCTGCCCTTTGCACACTCAAACTCATTGTTACTAAGCCATTATACTAGCAAACACTGAGGAAACTTAGTGGCATCTTAACCCCATCAGGCCTTAATGAGATCCTTACTTTTGGATGTTTTTTATAGTTTGGTAGGGTCAGTGAGGGACTCTTAGGGACAGCCACCATGGAACGGGGGCACCCGGTACCTTAAGGTGTTGTTACACTCCGTCGGTAGGCAGGAGCCCTTTAGGGCTATATTAGGGATTAATTCAGGAATCAGGGTCTCTTAATAATTGTTTTTTTCCATTTTTTCGCTTTTTTATCTCCTTAGTTTCTTTCCCCGTGCCCTTGGTCACGGTACTTGTGTGGATGCCTGCCTTAATTCGATCTATATGTCTACCTTACATGGGTTTTGTTGGTAGGACAATCTGAGTTTACGTATAATCTATATTTTACCTTCCTCTCCCATGAGGCTGTACCTTTTCAGCCCTCATAATATTTAGGATTGCCAGCTATCCCCCCCCCCTCCCCTCCCTTTCGGGCTCCACCTCTGCCCCTATTTACCCCTGTTGCCTATACTTTGTACGATCTAGCATGTGGCAGTAGTCATTAGTGTGCACTTGTATTGCTTAAGGTGACCGGATAGGGGGTCTATGGTCGCCTAATTAATTGCATTGTCACATGACTGGACACCGTGCGGTGCATGGTCCTCTATCCGATGGTTGTGCGTCCAGCGTTTCTATGGTCACCGGATCGCGCCCGCGGCCGCGTGACCGGATGTTACGCTGTTCGCACATTTAATGCTCTGTTCATTACACACTTAGCGTGTCTGGCTGCTTGATAATTGGCATAGCCGCGTGACCGGATGTTGCGCAGCTCGCGCACGTGGTTTCCAGCCGATGTGCGCCTAGCGCCTCCATGGTTACCGAGTCACGTGCGCGGCCGCGTGACCGGATATTACGCTGGCCGTGCATGTGACTGCCCAGCATGATAACGACACGGCGCGACCGGATATGTGTCGCCTTCTTTTTACGCCACCTGGCTACAATTGGCTGGCTGGGGCGAGAGTAAGAGGAGTGGAACTGTGGCTACGCCCAAATTGGCGTGAGTCAGAGGTGGGCGGGGCTCCCGTGACGTGATCGCGGGGAAAGCCCTGCTCTTGTATGGGGGAATTGCCAAGGGAGGAATAATAATAGGAGCATATCCCCGCCCATATACTCCAGGGGCGTTTATTTATGGAGGTTAGGAACGCCTCCCTACATATGGAGGACAATTATCATTAGCCCCATTAAGATGAGAAGGGCGTTCCTATGCACACCCACATGGTATTTAAGGGTGGGAATTTTGAAAGTCTGGTGCTGTATGCCAAGGCCCAGACTCAACATGCTGGAGGTCTGCTCTACTGAAGGTAAAAACATGTGGATTCTTTTTGCAATATACATTCTCTTTTGCTACATTTGCACTTAAATAGCAACCTGACCCCTCTGTTTATTATTGCAGCTCTCTTTTGACCATAGTCCCCTGAGGAATAAGCATATTATGAAACGCGTTGGAAGGTCTAAGAGCATATCAGGTCAGATGGTTGCCAATTGAGGGGTACTGTGAGGCTGTTATGATTTGCCCCCCCCCCTCTATATATTGGACAACTAAAGTTTTCTTCATATATCTTTCGTGTTTTGTCTATATGACTATACCATCTCTGGTATATAACTTAGTTTTATGTATTTGACATCCTGTTTAGTGTTGTCTGCTTTTCTATCACCGTGGTGGGAGGTTCCCTACTCCCCTCCCCCCGTGTGAAGTTTGTCCTTCCATGGTGATATTAGGAGCTTTACATCTGCTCCAATCTGTTGGGTTGTTCTTTACAACCGTATTTGTTGTGTGGTTTGATATTTTTAATCATAAACCATTAAAGGTTATTTCTTAATTGTTACCACAATTTTACACTATTGCTTGGCTGCATTGATATATCTATTGTGAAGCATATGACATTTTGTTTCTAAGCATCTTAAAAGTGGCTGTTGGACTTCCATTAGTGTCCCACTGGTGCAAAGCTATTTGCAGCACCACTGCATTGCACACTCAAACTCATTGTTACTAAGCCAAAATACTAGCAAACACTGAGTAAACTTAGTGGCATCCTAAAAGTGGCTGTTGGACTTCCATTAGTGTCCTACTGGTGCAAACCTATGTGCAGCACCTCTGCATTGCATACTCAAACTCATTGTTACTAAGCCATTATACTAGCAAACACTGAGTAAACTTAGTGGCATCCTAAAAGTGGCTGTTGGACTTCCATTAGTGTCCCACTGGTGCAAAGCTATTTGCAGCACCACTGCATTGCACAGTCAAACTCATTGTTACTAAGCCATTATACTAGCAAACACTGAGTAAACTTAGTGGCATCTTAAAAGTGGCTGTTGGACTTCCATTAGTGTCCCACTGGTGCAAACCTATGTGCAGCACCTCTGCATTGCACACTCAAACTCATTGTTACTAAGCCATTATACTAGCAAACACTGAGGAAACTTAGTGGCATCCTAAAAGTGGCTGTTTGACTTCCATTAGTGTCCCACTGAAGCAAATCTATGTGCAGCACCTCTGCATTGCACACTCAAAATCATTGTTACTAAGCCATTATACTAGCAAACACTGAGTAAACTTAGTGGCATCCTAAAAGTGGCTGTTGGACTTCCATTAGTGTCCCACTGGTGCAAATCTATGTGCAGCACCTCTGCATTGCACACTCAAACTCATTGTTACTAAGCCATTATACTAGCAAACACTGAGTAAACTTAGTGGCATCCTAAAAGTGGCTGTTGGACTTCCATTAGTGTCCCACTAGTGCAAATCTATGTGCAGCACCTCTGCATTGCACACTCAAACTGATTGTTACTAAGCTATTATACTAGCAAACTATGCTGCCAGTTTAAGGGCCGTAGTTGCATTGTCAGGGATAGTTATTGTTGTTTATTCTGCTGTTAATAAAGATAGACCACTGCTGCAATCTACACCACCTCTCAATTTTTACTACCACATTTTAAGTGCACAACCTTGTCGCAATCAAAATGAGTGGCAAAATGACAGATGCTGGTGGAAAGGGGAAGAGGCGTGTTGGCAAAGGAAAAAAAGGGTTTGTCCATGGGGAAGGTGGCAAAGCTCCATTAATATCTGCTGAAGATAGACCATCTTCCAGCAAAAGTAAGATGTCTACTACTTACCGTGGACAATCTGATGTAGCCCGTTTTTTACGGACACAAACAACTGGAACAAAGGTAGATGCTGGCCAAAAAAAGAAAATGCTTGAATGGATCTCAAGTGGTCCAACAAATGCCCTCTCCTCCACCTCAACTACCGCATCAAAAAAACACCAGTCCTCTGAGTTGTCATCCCAATCACACTTGCTTTCTCCCAGCTCTGAAGTCTCCATCCGCCCTGCACAGTATGGTGGAGCTGAGATGGCTGAGTCTGCAGAGCTGTTCAGTCACACTATAGCCTGGAAATCAGAGGTCTGCTCCCAAGCTACAGTGAGTACAGACCATGAAATGGTCTGCAGTGATGCCCAGAACCTTTGTGACTCAGATTCAGGCCGTGATGACCAAGTTCCTGAGCATAATGTTGACCCTTATTCACAAACTGAAACACCTGTTGTAATAGACAATGAGGAACATACTGATGACGATGAGACGCAGATACCAGATTGGGATGATAACTTAAATATTCGGTCAGGGCAAGAAGAGGCTTGGTCTGAGGGTGAGGGGAGTGCAAACACAACAATTGATGAGGAAGTTCTAGATCCCACCTACTGTCAACCCACAGTCAGGCGCTCGAGGAGGTCAACTGAGACGGTGGAGTGAGATGCAACTGACGACGAAGTTACCTTGCGCCTTCCTGGACAGAGTCGGAGTACTGGTAGCACGTCTACAACTGCATCCTCAGCCACCACTGTGCCTCTGAGCACTAGTCGGGGTGGATCAGCAGGTCGCATGCCCTCTAAGCCTTGCCTAGCCTGGTCCTTTTTTGACATAGCAAAAGATCGCCCAAATTATGTGATTTGTAAAATTTGTAATGATTCTGTTAGTAGAGGGCAAAACCTCAGCAGTTTGACAACTTCTTCCATGAATCGTCACATGAATAAATATCATATGTCCCAGTGGGAAGCTCACCGTGCTGCAATGCGGCCTAGCGGAGCCAACCATCCACCGCCTGCCCCTTCCAGTTCATCCGCGCGCTCTTCATCTTCTAGGACTGTGGGGACAGCTGTCACACCTGATTTTCCACGCACAACTTCCACCACTGTAACCGCAACAGGCAGTTTGCTTGGTAGGTCGTCAGTTGGTTTAGAAGGGGAAACAAGTGCGTGTGTACAGCTCTCTCAGACATCGATAGCACCAACGTTGGATGAAGGCAACATCATGTCTACGTCTGCACTTTCCTCACAAACCTGCATTTTTCCAGGGACACCCAACTCAACACCGTCTACACACAGCAGCCAGATCTCTGTCCCTCAGATGTGGACAAATAAAAGGCCATTTCCTGCGACCCATGACAAAGCTAAGAGGTTGACTTTATCCCTCTGTAAGTTCTTAGCTACCAAAATGCTGCCTTTCCGCCTGGTGGACACACAGGATTTTAGAGACCTTATGTCTGTCACTGTGCCCCAATACCAGATGCCCAGTCGCCACTACTTCTCTAAGAAAGGTGTGCCCGCGCTACACCAGCAAGTCGCACACAACATCACCGCTTCCTTGAGAAACTCTGTGTGTGAACGGGTGCATTTCACCACCAATACTTGGACTAGTAAGCATGGACAGGGACGTTACATGTCGCTGACTGGGCACTGGGTAACTATGGTGATAGATGGTGAAGGGTCTGCTGCACAAGTCTTGCCATCCCCACGACTTGTGTGTCAATCCTCTGTCTATCCAAGTTCCGCCACTGCTTCTGCCTCCTCCACCTCATCTGGGTCCTCCACCTCCGCCCCAAGCCTGCCTGGTCAGGCCACCAGCGTTCTCACTGCGCAGAAGGAATCACCACCCCTCATTACTATGCTGGCAGCAGAGCGCAACGGCATCAGGCGGTCTTTAGCTTGACATGTCTTGGAAATAGGAGTCACACAGCGGCTGAGTTGTGGGCAGCTCTGGAGACTGAGTTTAATAAATGGTTGTCTCCACTCAACTTGCAGCCTGGTAAGGCCGTGTTCGACAATGCTGCAAACCTGGGTGCGGCTTTTCGCCTGGACAAGGTGAACCACGTGCCTTGTATGGCTCACGTGTTGAACCTTGTTGTCCAGCAATTTTTAGCACACTATCCCAGCCTAGATGGCCTTCTGCCCAGGGCACGAAAACTGTCTGCTCACTTCCGCCGTTCAACTGCCGCAGCTGAGCGACTTGCATCGCTCCAGACAGAAGTCTTTCTGCCTGCCGGTTCATCGCCTGAAATGCGATGTGGCGACAGGGTGGAATTCGACTCTCCACATGTTACAGAGACTGTGGCAGCACCGCCGAGCCCTGGTGCAATACGTCATGACGTATAGCCTGGGCCAACGAGATGCAGAGGTGGGGCAGATCACCCTGATGGAGTGGTCTCAGATCAAGGACCTATGCACCCTTCTGCACAGTTTCGACATGGCGACGAATATGTTTAGCGCTGACAATGCCATTGTCAGCATGAGAAATCCAGTCATTTACATGCTGGAGCACACGCTAAACACTATTCGGAGTCAGGGGGTGGGACAACAGGAAGGGGAGGAACTACAGGAGGATTCATATGCACAAGACACAACAACATCACCAAGGTCCAGACGTTCATCATCACCAACGCGGCAGGCATGGGACCATGGGGGACAGGGATCAACAAGGACGCATGGTAGGAGGCGAAATGTTGAGGACGGTGCAGGAGAACATGAAGAAATGGAGGACGAACTGTCCATGGACATAGAAGACTCAGCGGATGAGGGAGACCTTGGTCAAATTTCAGTTGAAAGAGGTTGGGGGGAGATGTCAGAGGAAGAAAGAACGGTTAGCACCTCTATGCCACAAACACAGCGTGGACTTGGTCCGCATGGCTGCGCAAGACACATGAGTGCCTTCTTGCTGCACTACCTCCAACATCACCCTTGTATTGTCAAAATTAGAAGTGATGATGACTACTGGCTTGCCACACTATTAGATCCCCGGTACAAGTCCAAATTTTGTGACATAATTCCAGCCATAGAAAGGGACGCACGTATGCAGGAGTATCAGCAGAAGCTGTTACTCGATCTTAGCTCGGCTTTTCCACCAAACAACCGTGCAGGTGCAGGGAGTGAATCTCCCAGTTGTAACTTGACAAACATGGGACGGTCTCGTCATCTTCAACAGTCTACCCGTACCAGTAGCACCGTATCTGGTGCTGGTAACAGCAATTTTATTGAATCTTTTCATAATTTTTTTAGACCCTCCTTTGCAAGGCCACCAGAGACAACAAGTCTGACACATAGTCAACGGCTGGAGAGGATGATACAGGAGTATCTCCAAATGAACATTGATGCCATTACTTTGCAAATGGAGCCTTGCTCATTTTGGGCTTCAAATCTTGAAAAATGGCCAGAGCTCTCCACTTACGCCTTGGAGATTTTGTCGTGTCGAGCTGCCAGCGTTGTCTCTGAATGTGTCTTCAGTGCTGCTGGGTGTGTGCTGACAGATAAACACACGCGTCTGTCCAGTGACAAGACAGACTAACGTTCATCAAAATGAACAAGTCATGGATCCACAAGGAATTTACTACCACTGTGTCATCCTGGGGAGAGTAAATGCTTGTGTATTTTGAATGTGCTTGATGCAAATCTAGCTGTGAAGTGTACAACTAGGGCACAAGTGTTGCCACTGATGGGGTGTCTGTGTGGCCCAATTTTTGGAAAAAAGGGAGACTCCGCTTGGAGTAACCCTTACTTACATTGTTTTTAAAAATGATCCAAGATGAACAGAGCTGGGATCAGGAAAGACTTTGCTACCTACCCCGGTGTCATCCTGGGGACGGTTAAGTATGGCGTATTTTTGAATGTGCTTGATGAAAATCTAGCTGTGAAGTGTACAACTGGGGCACAAGTGCTGCCACTGAAGGGGTGGGTGTGTGTGTGGCCCTATTTTTTGAAAAAAAGGGAGACTCCACTTGGAGTAACCCTTGCTTACATTGTTTTTAAAAATAATCCAAGATGAACAGAGCTGGGATCAGGAAAGACTTTGCTACCTACCCCGGTGTCATCCTGGGGACGGTTAAGTATGGCGTATTTTTGAATGTGCTTGATGCAAATCGAGCTGTGAAGTGTACAACTGGGGCACAAGTGCTGCCACTGAAAGGGTGGGTGTGTGTGTGGCCCTATTTTTTGAAAAAAAGTGAGACTCCGCTTGGAGTAACCCTTGCTTACATTGTTTTTAAAAATGATCCAAGATGAACAGAGCTGGGATCAGGAAAGACTTTGCTACCTACCCCGGTGTCATCCTGGGGACGGTTAAGTATGGCGTATTTTTGAATGTGCTTGATGCAAATCTAGCTGTGAAGTATACAACTGGGGCACAAGTGCTGCCACTGAAGGGGTGTGTGTGTGTGGGTCCCAATTTTTGGAAAAAAGGGAGACTCCGCTTGGAGTCACCTTGCGGTGTTTTACATGATTTTAGAAGGGCGTGCCATGCCTATATCTTTGTCTCCTCCTCTTTTTCCTTGTCCAGCTCTTTTGTTTTCGCATGAGTATATGTCCTTGTCACTTTCCCATGTGTTTGTGTTGTGTTGTGAGTTGTTTGTCACCTTTTGGACACCTTTGAGGGTGTTTTCTAGGTGTTTTTATGTGTTTGTGATTGCCTGCCATTGTTTGCTATGCGGTTTGAGTTCGGTTCGTCAAACGTTCGCCGAACTCAAACGAGACGCCCGTTCGGCGAACCGAACTCGAGCCGAACCGCGACCGGTTCGCTCATCTCTACTCAAGACACATGAGCGCCTTCTTGCTGCACTATCTACAACATGACCCTCGGATTGTACGAATTCCAAGCCATGCTGACTTCTGGGTTGCCACACTGTTAGATCCCTGGTACAACATAAAATTTTGTGAAATAACTCCTGCCATAGAAAGGGACGCACGTATGCAGGAGTATCAGCAGAAGGTGTTACGCTATATTACATCTGCTTTTCCACTAAACACCAGGGGT
Source organism: Anomaloglossus baeobatrachus (assembly GCF_048569485.1). Taxonomy (NCBI): domain Eukaryota; kingdom Metazoa; phylum Chordata; class Amphibia; order Anura; family Aromobatidae; genus Anomaloglossus; species Anomaloglossus baeobatrachus. The sequence goes on along the minus strand of NC_134360.1, from coordinate 95,404,793 downwards.
GCACAGAGTGAATCTCAACGCTTTTTCTTCGATAGGAGGAAATGGTCTTACTTGTCCACATCTGAGGGACCGAGGGCTGGCTGCTGTGCTGAGACGGCGTTGAGTACGGTGTCTGTAGAGTTGCATTTTTGGTCATATACAAACTGAGTTGAAAAAGGACAGATGCTGGTGGAAAGGGGAACAGGTGTGTTGGAAAGGCTAAAAAAGTTTGTGTCCGTGGGTTTGGTGGTTAAGGAACATTAACATTTGCTGAAGAAACAACATCTGGTATGGTGGGACTGGCAGATTTGGATAAGGTAGTATATACTATGTTACCGCTATATAAAAAATATTAAGAAGAAAAGAAAGAGAAAGTTAGATATCCCAATTGCCATTTGGTGTCCACCGTGCTCACAGATGGAAAAGGAGAGGTTGGCAACTGGAAGGTTAGGTGGAGGATACAGAGCAGGTTGACTCTCAAACAAATAGTAGCCTGAACCGAGTTAGACGCCACTCGGATCTGGAGACTTGGAGCCCTGTTAGCGTGACAGGGTTCACATGACCACCCAGCCACGGAACTCCCTGTTAACAACACAGGGGCTATTGGTTACACTGTCCATGTGCGTAGGGGGCACACCTGTGGACAGCAGGCGCATCAGCAGCAGCAGGCCTGTTTATGCCACTGGGCTGCACCAGCAGGACTGGTAGGACAGGAGCTGTTCTTAAACGTTCTGCATTACCAACTGTGGTGGCGGGCTGCATCGATGACCTATCCCTGCCTACCTCTGGCCTAAAGCTGCAATGGGTTCAACACATGGAGGTGTGCTCTTTCGGAGCATAATAGAAGACTGGGCACCTTCTTCTTGGCTCCAGCCCCTTTTATAACCTGGGTCCGCCCGAAACCAGGGTGGACCACAACGCACCTCCTGGAGACAAAAACAGAGTGACACGTCATGAGTGGCATAACTAGCGTCCTTTTTTGAACCGCCACTTAAATGATGACCTCATGGCTGCCACAACCAAAACACCTCAACAGTCATCATCTGACCAACAACAATGAGGTGACAAGCCATAGGGGCGGCCCTCTGCAAGCCTGTTGGGAGTGGCCTAGCCAAATTGTCAGGACACCTGATGCCCTGTGGTCTATATGGGCCCAACACATCAGGGGCAGGGCCAAAGAGTTCATTACCAGACCTAGCCTCTGATGCAGGAAGTGCGTGAGCATGCTCAGTAGCATGAAATACAGTTTCTGAAAAAAAGACTATCCGCTTCAGCATGCTGTCAAGGCACAACACAGGACTTAGACCCGGCACGGAGTGCAAGTACCTGTGCAAAGAGGCTTTTCTCAGTCAGTGTGAAGCCCCACAGGTGTTGTGTTGGCGCATTACCTTCAGGGACTGCACGTGGAGGAAGAGACTGGTCACACGTAGGTTGCTTCTTTATATGTATTTTTGGACGCCACTCTCGGTATTGCGGTCAGTGGGGACCGCCACTGCAGTGTAAGGGGACAGCTGGGGCTGATGTTGGGTGCAGTTAGTTTTAGTGGCCTCCCGAGAGTGAGTCAAGCACCAGGGCCCTGTGTAAGTGTGTTAAGCCGCGGGTCGCAGAATGACTCAGGCACAGTCCAAACGAGCATGCGCTGTAGCCCAAAATTAAGACTTTGCCTCAGGAATGACACAGTCAGGCAGAGCATACTCAGTTGGCGAAACACTGGAGTTAGTCTGCGGCTGGGGTAAATCGGCACACAGGAAGGAGCAACCGTGGAAACACTTCGCTCAACTGTGAGGGGAGTCATTTTGTAGTTTGGTGAGGAGTACCGTAACGCCAGTGAGCAGCATCCTGTGCCACAGACCAACATTCTTCCGGTACTGTCTATACTGTTAATCATGATAGGAGCGTAAAGTCTGTATTTATGGCAACTGGATATCACATTACCCGGGTACGGTAGGCTGTGCCCAGACAGTAATGCGTGCACGCAGCACTTTGTTTTATTATGAAAACACATATCTGTTCTGGGTAGGACGACTATATAGACAATCACACTTGCTGCCTCTGTACTGTCAAATTGTCACGTACAGTTTAAATCATAGAGGGACAGCAACACATGTTTGCATTGAATGTTGCTTTTCAAGATTTACATGACTGTGTTGCAGAGCTGTGTGGTTTGCATTCACACGGTTATCATCTGCCTTATCTGTGAGGCTTCAGCTAACAAGGGTATTCAGGGTGGGTGATGTGTTTTGTCTATGTTTAGGTAGATAACTTTGAAGCTCTTGTTATGTGCCACTAGTAAGTTGTCTTCGCGCACACACACACACACACACACACACACAAACACACACAAACACACAATTACTGCTGCTACGCAGAGGGCTTAGCAAGCAGTAGGCAACTGAATAGATTGTTCTATTATTTCAATTTAATGCATGGTTCTTATTGTTTGTTTTGGGAAAGTGAAAGAATCATTTATGAACCCAACTGCAAACAATGCTTTTCATGTTGCATGGTTTTGCTGCATACTGTGGATCCCACCAAATACAAGACTTAAAATGAAGCATAAATCGCAAAGGGAATTTCACTGTGCTACAATGCGGCCTAGCGGGGCTGTGCAACCACCGCCTGGCCCATCAAGTGCATCTGCATGCTCTTCATGCTCTGTGACTGTGGGGACAGCATTCACACATGCTTTTTCACGATGAACTTCCACCCCTTTACCCGTAAGCGGGAGTGTGATTGGCAGGTCATCACTTGTTTTGGAAGTGGAAACAGATGGTATTGTTGAGCTGTCAGACATCGAGAGAACCACCATTGGATGAAGGCAACATTATATCCACGCCTGCACCTTCGTAACAGATTGGCTGGACTACCTGCAGTTAATAATTGCGTTCCAGAAATGGAAAGGAGTGTAGAATGCACATGTGTTGCACCTTGCTTGGCAGCAAAGGAACACTAACTTAGTATTCCAGACAATTTTTGGGATGGCAGAAAAAGTGTCAGCTCTTTGGGCAAATTAAATAGCGTGGCAAAAGTGGGCAGGTGGGTACAGTGGCCGTGTTCTGTGTGTACCAGGACAGTAAAGGAAGCCTCACTTTCTATCCCTCCTAATGATGAAATGCAGCAAGGAATTCCCTGAGTTTGCTATAAAAATATCGTTGCAAAATGTGCATGAGGGTGTAATGCAGAGGTGCTAAAAATAGCTTGGCACCAGTGGGGCACAAATGGAGTACAACAGCCACTTTTTGTATGCCACTAACTGGCAGCATTTTTTGCTATTATTATTATAGCTTATTAAAAACAGAGCAGGAGGGTGTAATGCAGAGGTGCTAGAAATAGCTTGGCACCAGTGGGGCACAAATGGAGTACAACAGCCACTTTTGTATGCCACTAACTTGCAGCATTTTTTGCTATTATTATAACTTATTAAAAACAGAGCAGGAGGGTGTAATGCAGAGGTGCTAGAAATAGCTTGGCACCATTGGGGCACAAATGGAGTACAACAGCCACTTTTTGGATGCCACTAACTGGCAGCATTTTTTGCTATTATTATAGCTTATTAAAAACAGAGCAGGAGGGTGTAATGCAGAGGTGTTAGAAATACATTGGCACCAGTGGGGCACAAATGGAGTACAACAGCCACTTTTTGGATGCCACTAACTGGCAGCATTTTTTGCTATTATTATAGCTTATTAAAAACAGAGCAGGAGGGTGTAATGCAGAGGTGCTAGAAACAGCTTGGCACCAGTGGGGCACAAATGGAGTACAACAGCCACTTTTTGGATGCCACTAACTGGCAACATTTTTTGCTATTATTATAGCTTATTAAAAACAGAGCAGGAGGGTGTCATGCAGAGGTGCTAGAAATAGCTTGGCACCAGTGGGGCACAAGTGGAGTACAACAGCCACTTTTTGTATGCCACTAAGTTTACTCAGTGTTTGCTAGTTTAATGGCTTAGTAACAATGAGCTTGAGTGTGCAATACAGAGGTGCTGCAAATAGATTTGCACTAGTGGGACACTAATGGAAGTCCAACAGCCACTTTTAGGATGCCACTAAGTTTCCTCAGTGTTTGCTAGTATAATGGCTTAGTAACAATGAGCTTGAGTGTGCAAAGGGCAGGAGGGTACAGTGGCAGGGTTGTGGGTCAGTGTACAGGAAAGGAAGCCTCACTTTCTATCCCTCCTAGTGGGGAAATGCAGCGAGGAAGTCCCTGACCTTAGCTACACAGACGCTGTTATCTTCTGTAGCTGTTAAAATCTGTTTCCACGGACCTGACTGTCACCTATGGCTCTGAGCCTGCTGTTATTAGCCCTTACAAGTCCTAATAGAAACTTCTATCCCTATTCTGTATAGCGCTGTGTGTAGAGCGTACACAGCAGTATCGGAGACAGGAGCTACGCCAGCGGTGACTGACACCCAGAAGCAGAGGAGATAATGGCGTCCGGATGGGCAGATACCCGTTTTTATAATGCAGGGACATGTGACATGGACATCCTATCACACATGCCGTTGCTTCTCTGGCTAAAAGTCCACTTAGCTGTGTGTGTGTCTGGGACTGGCTGACATGCTGGCCCGCCTCACTACACGCGCATGCTTAGGGAAGGAAGACAAGGAAAAAAAAAAAAAAGGTGATCGCCATTATCCCAGCAGCAGTGATCTGAATGCGCTGTTCCCGCACACTATACGCTGAAATTTCATAATAGTGTGAGTCACAGAGGGACTTACACTCTTACAGCGGAAGGCCAGCTAGTAATTAGCTTGGCTTTTTGCTGCTAGAACCGTTCTCGAACGTAACTAGAACTATCGAGCTTTAGCAAAAAGCTTGAGTTCTAGTTCAATCTAGAACAGCCCCCAAAATCACTCGAATCGCGAACTGGAGAACCACGAACCGCGAACCGCGCTCAACTCTAGTTGTAATTTATAGTATACAGGAAGAAAAATTATTTTTAAAACAACAGCTGCAAAATAGTAACAATGCAGTAACATCACAAGAATCTCTATAATTAATCATATACTAAATAGTTGCAAGTCAAATTTATTTATGAGATAGCCAATATAATTGTCTAATAAGTGAAGGCAGTTTCACACTCAAAGCTGTGGTGGATGGTGAGAAATGGAGCCTGAAAGTCATAAGTTCAAAACATTATTTATTACCCCTTTTGCTTTGCTTTATTTACATAATGACTGTATGTACAATATTTGCATCTATAGTACCCAATTTTAACATTCATTCAAAACAATATAAAACATTAAATCAATTCAAAGTAACACTCAAGTTACAAATGAGCCATGCTAGTTATATCACAGAGGGATAAACAGGCAAGAACAGAAAAATTTCAGAATACTCTATTCTACACGGACATTTAGTTTTAGTATCCCATTCTATAGTGGTTATACAAATATCATTTTACTCGAAAAATTAGTGATTTGATATGCCAAGTGCAAATAAACTTTTAACAGTTGATACTTTACTGCCACCTACAGGTTATTCACTGTATAGTCTGATAACACATAAAAATAACAGTCACCAAACTAGCTCTGTGCAACAGTATCTACTGGACTTGGTCTAAGCTAATAGTATGTAGCTTATATACAATTCTGCCCAGCAGTTTTAGGCAAAATATGTCTCAGGGCAATAAATAAAAGAGGGCCCCAAATGCTAAAATATTGTAACATCACACAGAAACATTAATGATGCATTTACACTAGCGGATTTCAGACTGGTAATGATTGCCAATTGTCTATATTCAGGCCAATTGATGCTGGTTTAATGATATCTATAAACAGGCTGACTAACAAGAATGGAGGTGGTTCTGCCCTCAAATCTTGTTATTGGTGTAGCATTCGCGAGTGTGAGTGGGGAGTGGACCTACTGGACCAAGACACCAATCTCGGACCTGGAGGAGTGTACCTGAATGGTTACCAAGATTTCTCTAAACTACAGTAGGTGGGGATAGGCTGCGCTTGTAGGTAGCAGGGGCAACGCCAGGGGATTTTGGTACCTTGCTAGCTGGCACCAGAGGTATGAATACTGACAGTCTCTGTAATGGCAGATACAGCCAGGATGGCTGATGCGGCAGGTTCTGCCAGTACAGAGGAATGAAGCAGCGGGTTCAATGGATACAGCTTGTACGGAGAGTTGCAGCAGCGGGTTCGGCAGATACAGATAGTATAGATAGTTGCAGCAGCAGTCTGGCAGATACAGCTGGTATGGATAGTTGCAGCAGTGGTTATGTCATTTACTGAAACACATAGGTGTTAGTAATGTGGCACAAAGCAATACAGCAGCAGTGGCAGTACAAGTGACTTGACAACTAGCAACATATAGACACTTGCCCAGTCACCTCCCATAAGCATGAGGGTGCCTTAAATACCTAGTGCCTCTCAGCCATTGGCTGAGAGGCAATTCTGGATTAGGGCATACAGGCTCTTTAAGTAAAGGTGCACACAGATGCACACCCTAGGAGAACTCCCAGGAGGCCTGAGTGGTGTGCATAGGCCCCAAAGTTGGCAGCAGGGGCCAAAGCAGCCACCGCTGAGCGGCCAGGAAGGTGAGGATGCCAGTGTCCTCATCTGGGGAAGGGGAGAAGACAGTGCGGAGATGCCATTGCCTGTCTTACTGTAGCGTCCCTGAGCACCTCACGGCACTACAAGGAACTGCATGCACTTGGGGATACAGGACCTATCCCCTGGGACCTGGAGTAACAGTGCCATTGACCACCAAAACACAATTAAATCCTAGTGAACACTCCACACCAGGCAAAGAAGGGTTAGCAGAAGGGTTTAGCCAGCATGGTGGGAGGAATCGGGGAGTCTGCAGTCAGTGGGAGTCTGAGAGTGCACGGAGAGGCGTGCGGACATGTTTGAGCTGGGTTCGTATAATGGTGACCCCGGGGGCATGGGATAGAGGTCGCTAGGATGGGTCCTGGAGATACCGCTGGGACCGTAGCACGAACGGCGCACAGGGCTCTAGGTCAAATGTCAAGTTTCAAACTGTTTGATAAATACCTGCACGGTGTGGAAACCTCACGGACTTCACCGAACCAAATAATCCGGGGGTATCAGCAGTAAAGTAGGATCGGGGTTCGGACACTTACCTCCCCGCAGGGTCCGCACTGCCCGCCGTACGGAGAAGGAGACTGTACCCCAAAAGGGACAGTTGGGGCCCCCAAACGCTTCAAGCTACGGGGACTCAACCAACAGAGAGTGCCGGGGATAGAGCAACCTGGGTCACTACATTGGTACTGATACTCCTGGGACTAGAACCAGCAGGCCGAGGGTCCATGTGAGCAGAGACTGTTAAAGTCAACCTGGTGTGGTCTCCATCATTATATACCATACATCTCTCAGACACTGCCCTACCTGCGGAGGGTCCAATATCATAACTGCTTCTACCATCAGCTCTGGGAGTACCCACGTACAGCAGCGGCGGTTCTCTATCTCTAACCGCAACCCACAGGTGGCATCACATGACAAAAACGCTTATCTCCCCTGTAAATACACCCCATTAACAAAAGGGACCCAGAGCACAGGATCGGGCCACGGCCACCAGAGTGACATTCCCATTCGTTACCGCCCGGAGAGTACCCCCTTCTCTGGGCGCTACATTACAATTGGCAATACATAAATGATCCAATCACCCAATGAATTAACATCTTTTTTTCTAGGTCATCTACAGTGTCAGTATTTTTAAATGTGGATGCTGCACACATCGTATGTTACATGCACATGTACACACACACATGTTAACAGGTATGAGGATACAATGCAGACAATAAGAAGGTAGTGGTTTTTGAACCAACAACAGTTTGTATTCTTTCCACAAACAAAGGAAAGATGCCTTCGTCACACGTTCACGGATCAGTTAAAAGGGTGGCAATTAAATATAATATTACAAAAATAATACAGCAATTTAGATTAATAGGGTATAATCACACTGTTATTTACACATTATCATCCTATTCTTATCACTAAATAAAGGTTACCTTCATGGCTGTCTTAGTTCTAATATTATACCTGGGAGACATCAGAGACACTACTGAACCATTGTCACCCTATAAGCTGTACAAAACGTCATACAGGCCCTACCAGGAGCCAATGATACTACCCACTAGGCTGCAAATCTCAATTGGTGAGTAACTCCGCATCCTAATGATTTTTGTTCTCTGAAGCATGGCCCAAGTCCCCACTTGGTACCGTACATTCACACAGGAAGCGACAGCTCACCCAAACGGTCCGCCGGTTCGTCTCTCTTTCCTTTTGGCGCTGCCTCTGTCAGGCTGGGTCCACTCTCAGATCTGGTATTGGGTGTTCTGTAGGATCTAGTTTAGGAGCTTCTCTCTGATCTGGTCAAAAATCTTCTCTTGGATCTGGTCAAAGATCTTCTCCTGGATCTGTTCTTGGATCTTCTCTCGGATCTGGTCACAGGTCGTTTCTTCTATCTGGCCTCTTATCTTCTCTTGGATCTTGTCTCGGGTCGTGAGTCTCAGGTCTGAGGTTATAAGCTAGCTCCATTGCTCACACGATCCAGGTCCAGGCACCAACTGCTCCCCTTCTCGATAGGACAGAAACTTTAGCTTAAAAGCACCACTGCAGCAGATTTTTTTAAGGGGAAAAAGGCTTATAAAAAAAGAAAGCAAAAATGCAATAATTAAAGAAGATTGTTATTGCATGCGGACACCTACAGGAAAAGTTCAGATAAAACGAAGAAGAATAAATGTAGCACTCACACTTCGTGTTACATTTTTATGGATTTAATGGAGAAGAAAGAAACAATCATTTTTTCATGCCATTTAATTCCTGATCATAGTAAATCAGAGATGGGCAATTAATTTTCTTGAGGGGCTACATGAGAGATCGTGACACTTGTAGTTGGCCAAATCAATAGTCTTAAATTAATTCTGCTTAATATTAATATAAATATATTAGTTATAATTATTTTATATTAATAATAATTGTAATACATGCTATGATATAGGACTTATTGTAACTTGTATTCTTACCACTAGCAGCGAAACAAAATTATAAAATTTACTCCTTTTTATAAAGTTAATAAACCGTATGCTTCTGTTATTCAGCACTTGATCAACAGCTTTCCCCACAGTGTGATGTCTCTACAGCTTTACCCACAGTATGATGTCCCTACAGCCCTCCAACTCTGTATGATGCCACCACAGCTCCCCAACCTACTACGATAAGAAAAAACACCAAGAAAGCCAGCTTACCAAACCCAGTCGAGTGTATGCTGCTATTCCATGAGGAGGCTCTGCGTTGGATTGAATGGCAGGAGCTCTTGCCAGCAATTGAATAGAAGAGGAAAGATAAATCCAGCGAGCTCAATGGTTGTTGATTAATAAAAAATATTTTCTTTATTTCAAAAATAAATAAAAAGTACAGATAGCAGCAAAAGACAAATCAGTTCAGGCAGAGATGGAAGATTACTGCTGTAAACGCACGGCAAGACACGTTTCGGCTATACCTTTATCATTGCCATAATACACATTGCTGTTTCACTGGGAAATAAAAAGAAGAATTTTCAAGGTGGGTGGTGCTATAGCAAATTAACTAAGATTGGCTACAGATGTAATCATCCACCTCATACCATTGACCATTTAGAAATAAAACCTAAAAACAAGTCTGATAAACAAGTGTGAAGCCCCACAGGTGTCGTGTCGGTGCATTACCTTCAGGGACTCCACGTGGCGGGACGGTCTGGTCACAGGTAGGGAACCTTCTTTTGGGATTTTTGTGACGCCACTCTCGGTATTGCGGTCAGGGTGACCGCCACTGCAAATTAAGAGGTGCCTGGGGCTGATGGTGGTTGCAGTCAGTTGTAGTGGCCTCCTGAGAGTGAGGCAAGCCCCAGGAACCTGTATAGGTGTGTGGCACCACAAGGCGCAGAATGACTAAACACAAGCAGAATGTCTTTCAGGGGTTTTACTCACATTAGGTGGCAGAGTGAGTAACCCGGTCGTAGCTGGGATGAACCAGGCTGGAACCAGGTGTCCTTCAGGCTGACTTGTGAGGGTGGCTACTGACTCGCCTTCTCTAGCCCTTCTGTTGTTTGTGATGACCCCGACTTGCAGTCCCTACGGGGGTCACCCAGGGAAGTTGCTGCTCCCCTCGTTTCAGCCCGTTTGCTTGTAGCCTGGACCAGGTCACTCTGGCTGCTTACCTCCTGTGAACTATGGGCCCTCTCTTTGCTACGTGGACGATCTCCCCCGTCAGTAGTCACTGCGCAAACGCTGTTAGATTGCAACAGCTCCAGGGTCTGCTCCTCACGTCTGCTCTCCCTGAGCTGCACACTAAACTGGCTCACTCGTGGGTTCTGCACGTCTGCTCTGTCTGAGCTCCACTTCCAGACTCCTCACTCTTCTACACTCTGGTTACACCTCGGTCAGCCTTCTGGATTACCTGTATTGCACTGCCCCCAGCATGGGTGCAGTACTCAGTGGTGCCTGACCAGGTCAGGGGGGCCACATTCCCCCTTAGTTATCACCAGCACATCCTCGGGCTGCAAGACAACATTTTAAAATGCATAAAACATTTAAACATATAAAACATTTTAAAACCACCAGGTACCATACATCACCACCCTCCACCCACCAGTCCGTTAACCCACCCAAAACCCTCTCAGGAGGCAGGTAACTGGTCCTTATGGCAACCAGGTCTGGACCATCCGCTTCCCTAGACCTTTCCTCCAATCTTCCTCTCCCGTTGGCTGCGCCTTCAGCCACTTCTGGCAGGATGTAGAGGCAGCTTTCGTGGTCTGGTGGTTTCAGGGTATACCTGGCCTGGTGGAGCCGTGCCTTCAGCCTCTTTTGGCAGGATGTAGAGGCGGCCTCCACAGTTGGTGCTGACCAGGTACCCTCTTTGTGGTGGAGAGCCAGGCCCCATAAACAGGCATGCTCGCTGGTCACAGGTGAGCCAGGCCCCTAAACAGGCTGGCTCTGGTGGTGGTTGTACTTCTGGGGTAACTATGTACACTGCGAGAGTTTGTGGCTATAGCCAGTTCATAGCCTTAAGGTTCATAGGTTAAAGTGCACAAAGCCTAGTGCAAAGTGGCAATTTCTCCCATTAGTTCATGTGGGCACATTTCTTGAAACTTTTTCTGTAAACGTTGCAGAACTGTAAACTGTAACTTCAACTGTACTTGACTTTATTTCTTTACTTTACATGGACTTCTTGGTGACTGCAGGCTCCCAGACTATGTACACGCTTGGGGCCAGAGGTTCTTCTTCTGAGGGTGTTGGGCTCTCTTCATCCCAGGGGGAGTATGGCAGCATTTCTGGCATCAGCTCCTCAGCCTCCTGGCCTCCCCTCCCCCTTAGTTCTCCTGAGCACTCCTCTTGCAGCAGCGCTGAGGATGGATTTTTGTCAGCAGGCCAGTGTGGTGGACTCTTTGCCGCTGACATCACTGAGGACACTCTGGGTGAGCACCAGGGGAGCAGATACCGGTCCACCATCTCTTTGGGGAACCACGCCTCTAAGTCCGCTTTAAACTTCAGGTACTCTGGACCTGCTCTTTCCGGCGGTGACGTAGGACCCGGTTATTTAGACTGGGGAGCGGTGTCTGCTCTGGCCTTACAGGCTGGGGTAGATAGCTGTGCGGCCTTGTCTTGGTGGGCCGAGCCTGGCGTGGCTGCGGCCTGGTCTTGGCGGGCTGCACCTGGCGTGGCTGCAGCGTGGGCTTGGCGGGTCGCACCTGCAGTGTGGATCGGCGTCGCGGCTGCGGCGGGATCTTGGCGGGCCGAGCAGGGCATCACTGCAGTGGCCTGGGCTTGGCGGGCCGCACCTGGCGTGGCTGTGGCCGGGGCTTGGCGGGCCGCAACTGGCGTGGCTGCGGCCTGGTTCAGCGTCGCCGGGCGTCTCTCCAGGGACCACGGGCATGGCAGCGGGGTCGGGGCACTCGAGTGGGCAGGGGCAACACAGGACTCACCCATTGGTAGCATAATGGAGGTCTGAGTCGTCGCCGCCCGGTGTGGCACTTGTCGCGCGGTCCACCTCTCGTAGGCCCGAACCGCTGTAGCCATCTCCAGAAGCTCTGTGCGTCCCTCTCTGATCTGCCGTACGATCCTGGCCTCCAGTCGGTCGCAGAACGGAGCAAGCTCCCGATCCCACCAGGCAGCGTAGCCTGGCTCTGGGTCTCTGCGCTCAGACGCCATCTCCTCTGCTTCTTCCTTCAGCTCTCTTTTCAGCAACCGGCCTGTCACTTCCTGTAGTTTTTCTTTTAATAGCAGACTTTTTCTTTTTCTTGCAGTGCTGCTTCTTCCCGCCGTCTCAGGACAGATCCGCCTCTCATCCTCTCTGGCAAAGTCAGCACACTGCAGGGGTTCTCTGGGTAGCCACACCTCTTTGTGGGCGGTAACTTCTTCCAGCGCGGGCTTCTAGTGTTTTTCAGCGTGCTTTTCATGGTGGCAATATGGTGGCGCTTCCAATTTTTCAAGCGGACCACCTAGGCATATGGTCACCTGTCTGTACAGGCCTAGTCCTTATCCTGTTCGTGACGCCAGATGTGAAGCCCCACAGGTGTCGTGTCGGTGCATTACCTTCAGGGACTCCACGTGGCAGGACGGTCTGGTCACAGGTAGGGAACCTTCTTTTGGGATTTTCGTGATGCCACTCTCAGTATTGCGGTCAGGGTGACCGCCACTGCAGATTAAAAGGTGTCTGGGGCTGATGGTGGGTGGAGTCAGTTGTAGTGGCCTCCCGAGAGTGAGGCAAGCCCCAGGACCCTGTATAGGTGTGTGGCACCACAAGGCGCAGAATGACTCAAACACAAGCAGAATGTCTTTCAGGGGTTTTACTCACATTAGGTGGCAGAGTGAGTAACCCGGGCGTAGCTGGGATGAACCAGGCTGGAACCAAGCGTCCTTCAGACTGACTTGTGAGGGTGGCTACTGACTCGCCTTCTCTAGCCCTTCTGTTGTTTGTGATGACCCCCGATTTGCAGTCCCTACGGGGGTCACCCAGGGAAGTTGCTGCTCCCCTCGTTTCGGCCCGTTTGCTTGTAGCCTGGACCAGGTCACTCCGGCTGCTTGCCTCCTGTGAACTATGGGCCCTCTCTTTGCTACATGGCTGTGGACTCTGTGGTGTCATCTTGAGGGTCTGAAATGCCCCCTCAGGCAGGTTTGACAGAAGAAAGATGAATCTATCTCTGCACCGGGACCTGTTACCCTTTGCGGGCCTGGTACCTCCCCAGCAGTCCCCTTACTCTGCCACCCATTTGCTCTCTCTTTAGCCTTGGGTGGATTTCGGGTGGCACTACTATGTGACTGATCTCCCCCCTCAGTAGTCACTGCGCAGACGCTGTTAGATTGCAACAGCTCCATGGTCTGCTCCTCACGTCTGCTTCTCCCTGAGCTGCACACTAAACTGGCTCACTCGTGGGTTCTGCACGTCTGCTCTGTCTGAGCTCCACTTCCAGACTCCTCACTCCTCTACACTCTGCTTCAGACTACTTGTTCCTCCTTCTTCCTCTTTCCCCCCTTGTGCCTGCCTACGCCACCTAGCAACCAGGCTCTCAACCACACCCCTTGAGTGGACATGGAGGCCACGCCCCCTCCTGGAAGCTCTCAGGAGTCCTCCCAAAGGTACATGTGTGAGACCTGATTACTATGTGCCTGTGTAGTCACACCTTGGTCAGCCTTCTGGATTACCTGTATTGCACTGGCTCCAGCATGGGTGCAGTACTCAGTGGTACCTGACCAGGTCAGGGGCGCCACACAAGCAGTAATATAAACATATAGTTTTACAATAAAATCATGTAACAGATTTTTGTAATAAATCGCATGATAGACAAATACAAAGGAAAAAATAAATATATATATGATAAAGGTATAGCCGAAACGCGTCTTGCCGTGCGCTTACAGCAGTAATCTTCCATCTCTGCCTGAACTGATTTGTTTTTGCTGCTATCTGTACTATTTATTTATTTTTGAAATAAAGAAAATATTTTTTATTCATCAACAACCATTGAGCTCGCTGGATTTATCCTTCCTCTTCCAACCTACTACGATGGCCCCTCATACACAGAATTATGGCTTCACAGCTCCCCAACATAGTATAATGGCTACCACATGCAGTATGATGGCCCCACAGCTCTCCACACAGCATGATGGATCTCACAGCTCCTCACACACATACTGATGTTCCTCACAGCCCCGCAAAGATCGTTTGTTGGTCCTAACAGCCTGCCACAGAGTATGATCTCCCCAGCCCCACACAGCCTCCCACATGGAATCCTGACAGCCATATTCACCCACAGGTGGTATGATGGGCTGCCCTAGAAGATAATGATGATGGTCTTCACAGCCCGTCCCACATACGGTAGGATGGTCCTCAGAGCACCCCATATATAGTAAGATGGTCTTCACAGTGTCCCATACATGACATTTCTGACATTTCTGACATTTCATGACATTTCTGACAGGTCTGCTGTACGCAGTATGATCCCCCTGAGACCCACACACATCATTATAGTCCTCACAGCCCACAAGATAAGTTGCCACCTACAAAGAATGGAGTGGTCTGTAATTTTTATCGTAGCTACACTTCAGCTGTTAGAATAAAAAAATCCCAAAAATTACATTGTAAGATTTTTAAATAATTAATTTGCATTTTATTCCATGAAATAAGTATTTGATCACCTACCAACCAGCAAGAATTCTAGCTCACAGACCTGTTATTTTTTTCTTTAAGGAGCCCTCCTACTTTGGACTTGTAGGGGGGGGGTTAGGCCCACCCCTACATTTGTATCCGGCACAATGATGGTCTGTGTAGCAATTGTAAAATGTAAATGCCTTGTGTTGAATCGCCACCAGGTAGCAGTGTAGCAGCACAGTTGTTCTGGCACCTGGGTGGGCAGTAGTATAAGGAGAGTAAGGGATATTTAAGGGAGAGACAATGGGAAGAGGAGAGGAGAGTGTCAGTGGAGAAATAGCGTGATTACCCCCAATTTGAAGATTTTGACCCTAAGGGTCACCCCTGCAGCCATGACATGCGGGATCTGGTCCGGATTGGTCAACTGCATCCCCAGGAAGAGGGGTTTAGTCTGACAGTCGGGGGTCTGGCTTCGTATTACTTGGCTCGTGATATTCAACGACTTCCTCACTAACTGAAGGTCAGTGCACCCTCAAGAAGTAGGGTATGGCTGGATGGCCTGGGCATGAATGGGAGAGCCCTGTCGGTTGCGGTCCTTCATGCGTGTTACCATCCCCTGTGGGTGGGGTGAAGTGGCTCAATGGACTTAATGATTCGACAGTGCCAGTGTGAAGTATAGTGAAAGAATGAGAGGCATAGAGGTGTCAGACAGAACCCAGTTGCCAGGGATACGGACTGCTGTTAAATTCTGTTTGAGAAGAAGGTGTGAAAGGAACCCCTATAGGATGAGTACTGGTGCTGGCAAAGTGTGGACCAAAGTAACCCAGAAGTTGAAGGAAAATAAAGTTTGAATGTTGGAGAGAAGAAACAGTGTTGGGACGTTATTTGCTGTAAGCGAGAAAGCAATGTCGCCTGAACGGTTACGGAGTTATCCTGTGAGTGGTGCAGCGATGGGAAAGAGAGAGGTTAATGAAAGGCTGTGTTGTGACCTGTTGTCCCCTGCTATCATGACTATAAATGCTGCCTGCCCGATGCATCCCACAACAGGCTCATTACCTGTATTATTGCATCTGTTTGATATTGTTACCTGTATAAAAGATACCTGTCCACACACTTAATCACACTTCAACCTCTCCACCATGGCTGAGCCCAAATAGCTGTCTAAGGACACCGGGGACAAAATTTTAGACCTGCACAAGGTATGCATGGGCTTCAGGACAATAGGCAAGCAGCCTGTTGAGAAGGCAACAACTGTTGGCGCAATTATTAGAAAATGTAGAAACAAGATAAGTGCCAATCTTACTCAGGAATAAGCCCTAAACTACATGGAAAGACCTGGTCAATGACCTAAAGAAAGCTGGGACCACAGTCTTAAAGATTGTTATTAGTAACACACTACGTTGCCATGGATTACAATCCTACAGGGCACGCACGGTCCACCTTCTCAGACCAGCATATGTCCTGGCCCGCTTGAAGTTTGTCAGTGACAATCTGGATGATCCAAAAGAGGCATTTGAGAAGGTCATGTGATCAACTGAGATTAAAATACAACCTTTTGGTATCAACTCGCTGTATTTGGAGGAAGAAGAAGGACGAGTACAATCCCAAGAGCACATCAGAACCGTGAAGCATGGGGGTGGAAACCTCATATTTTCGGGACAGTTTTCAGCAAGGGGGACAGGACGACTACACCGTATTGAAGGGAGGATGGATCGGATCATGTATCACAAGATTTTGGCTATCAATATCCTCTCAGTAAGAGCATGGAAGATAGATCATGATTGGGTCTTCTAGCATGACAATAACAAAAAAAGGGCAACTAAGGAGTGGCTTAGTAAGGAATATATCAGGGTACTAGAGTGGCCTAACCAGTCTCTAGAGGGAGCTGAAACTCAAGCGACAGCCCCGAAATCTGAAAGATCAGCAGAATGAGGAGTGGCCAAAATCCCTGCTGCAGTGTGTGCAAACTTGGTTAAGAACTACAGGAGACATCTGATCTCTATAATTGCAAACAAAGGTTTCTGCACCAAATATTAAGTTCTGTTTTTCTATTGTATCAAAATCTTATTTAATGCAATAAAATGCAAATTAATTATTGAAAATCATGCAATGTGATTTCTGGATTTTTGGGGGGATTCTGTCTGTTACAGTTGAAGTGTATCTATTATAAAAATTACAGACCTCTCCATTCTTTGTAGGTGGGAAAACCTGCAATATCCCCACTGTATAAGGTACCCTTTAACACAAAATGTATCCTGCACAGTAAAAACCATTAAAAAAAATTCCAAAATATTATGTACACTTTTCTAAAAGAAGTAATAAGTTTACTGATACAGTCTATGTATTACATAATTATACCAATAGATTAATAAAACTCAATCCACCATAAACAAGTTACTTCAACAGTATAATGAAGTAAAACAAAAATCTAATATATAAAGCTGAATGTGTGTATGTGTGTGTGTATGTGTGTGCGTATGTATGTCCGGGATTGGCATCTGCACCGTCGCAGCTGCAGCCACAAAATTCAACACACTCACACTTCTGGACCCCGAGAGTGTCATAGGCTATGTTTTGAGGGGAAAGTTTAACCCTGTGCTTTACAGTTATTCACCAAAAACCTGCCTCCATTAAAGCGAATGGAGCTGGGGGCCACAGTGCAGCCAGAACTTCAGAAGAATGCGCAGCCACGCCCTTATATGGAATGTTGGCGTGACACAATGCAGCCAGGGAAAGGAGACAGACACAGACAGGGAAAGAGGCAGACACAGACAGGCTAAGAAACAGACATAGACAGGGTAAGAGACAGACACAAAGAGACAGACACAGACAAAGAGACAGATTGACAGGGAAAGAGACAGACAGGGAAAGAGAGGGAAAGAGACAGACAGTGAAAGAGACAGACAGGGAAAGTGACAGAGATAGATAGACAGACAGGGAAATAGACAGACAAAGAGATAGAGAGAGAGACAGAGAGATATATACAGAGGGGGAGACAGACAGAGAATGGGAGAGAAACAGAGAGACTATAGTTACTATCCCGGGCAGCGCCGAGTGCTATGTTGTGAGGTGAAATTTTAACCCCGCGCGTTCCAATTTACCAATCAATTTTGCCCCTATCTATATAATGGGGAAAAAGTGAAACGAAAAGTGTTGGGGGCAAATGGGAAATTTTAACCCCGCACTTTACAGTTATTCACTAAAAAACCTGCCTACATTAAAGCGAATGGAGCTGGGAGCCACAGTGCAGCCAGAACTTCAGACGAATGCACAGCCACACCCTTATATGGAATGTTGGCGTCTCACAATGCAGCCAGGGAAAGAGACAGACACAGACAGGGTAAGAAACAGACATAGACAGGGTAAGAGACAGACACAAAGAGACAGACACAGACAAAGAGACAGAGAAAAAAAGGGAAACAGCACGATCTGAAATTGGCATGCATCATATAAAAAGTGAAAATTCACAAATTTATTCCAACTGTACTATAATAAAAAAATGAGATTTTTAGCAAATAATTGATCAATTTTTTGAGCCACCCCTGCCAACGTCACGGCAAGTCTCAATAGGGGGGTCCTACTCTACATTCTGTATTTCATGTGCCATGCGGCCTCCAAGATAAAGTTAAAAGCAGAACCATAATGGAGCACACATACCTGCAACCTGTATATAGCCGCTTCCATGTTGCAAAAAAGGCACTTGTGGATAGAGACCAGCCCAGGTCCCAGCATGTGGAGCAAGCCCTACACATACCAGGACTATATCAGAACTGATCCTTCCAGTGTCAAACAGCAACCATTGATAAAGGCGGACCAGATCCAAGAATGGTGCTTAATTAGCATTGCCTGTGGAAAGGGGTGAGGTAACTGAGTATGAACAGCTACCAACAGGAGGAATATATTGCAAACCAAAATCAGGCGTGCATGGTATGGTGTTGGTCAGACACCAGATTTGTAGCATAACTACGGTCAAAACAGAGAAAAAAAGGGAAACAGCACGATCTGAAATTGGCATGCATCATATAAAAAGTGAAAATTCACAAATTTATTCCAACTGTACTATAATAAAAAAATGAGATTTTTAGCAAATAATTGATCAATTTTTTGAGCCACCCCTGCCAACGTCACGGCAAATCTCAATAGGGGGGTCCTACTCTACATTCTGTATTTCATGTGCCATGCGGCCTCCTAGATAAAGTTAAAAGCAGAACCATAATGGAGCACACATACCTGCAACCTGTATATAGCCGCTTCCATGTTGCAAAAAAGGCACTTGTGGATAGAGACCAGCCCAGGTCCCAGCATGTGGAGCAAGCCCTACACATACCAGGACTATATCAGAACTGATCCTCCCAGTGTCAAACAGCAACCATTGATAAAGGCGGACCAGATCCAAGAATGGTGCTTAATTAGCATTGCCTGTGGAAAGGGGTGAGGTAACTGAGTCTGAACAGCTACCAACAGGAGGAATATATTGCATGCCTTTCCACAGGCATTGCTAATTAAGCACCATACTTGGATCTGGTCCGCCTTTATCAATGGTTGCTCTCTGGCACTGGGAGGGTCAGTTCTGATATAGTCCTGGTGTTACGGGGGGCTGTCTGATAATAACTGAAAGGAGTATCAGACAGTCAGGGTCCACCGTGCAAAGACTTTGCTGCAGACTATGGCAGAGTGCAATACCTCTGTTAACTCACAGAAGGATATAATAAGTAAGTAAAGCAATTCCTCCCTTACTTGGAGGGTGTGTGGAATGATCTCTGTTAATAATCACAGAGACAAAGGCAATGTGTGCGAAATGGCACCTACCTAGGTCCGCTCTTCTAGTGGTGCAAAAGAGACGAACAGCAGCGTAAGCCGCACAAAGCTCCTACCTGCGTTCGCTCCACTAGTGTGCGAGGACACGAACCACTAGATATGGCACCTGCCTAGGTCCGCTCTTCTAGTGGTGCAAAAGAGACGAACAGCAGCGTAAGCCGCACAAAGCTCCTACCTCTGTTCGCTCCCCTAGTGTGCGAGGATACGAACAACTGCCAGACGCAGTATAAGGAACGTTACCCTAGCGGCAACGTCCACCTACGAGTAGAATCACAAGGCCCAGCCAGACCATGTGCCTCAGGCACCTGCCTATGTCCGCTCCCCTAAGAGGTAAGGATACGGACAGCAGCCGAAGCTGTAAGGTATAAGAACGCTACCCTGCCGGTAGCGCTCACCTAGCATAGACAGAGGAATGCCTAGAGGAACACGCACAGAGCGTCTACTCATATGCATGAACCAAGAGGACTGAGCACCATGCGGCGTGTGTCAGGGTCTTATATAGACTCTGTGCCTCATCCAAGATGGAGGACACCAGAGCCAATCTGCTGCCAGAACGACAGGAGTGACGTCATGCTGGCCTATCACCGAGCAAGACGTCACAAGCACATGACCAGCGACCAATCGGCATAGAAGGTGTCAGAGACATGTGACCTCGTGTCAGCGATGATGTCACCCGCACATGTGCAATGGCTCCAAGATTGGACTTAGTCTCCGGCGCTCGCACATGTGCAGTAGCAAGAAATCTGGACTTAGTCTCCAGTGCTCGCAGCAACCGTAACAGTACCTCCCCCTCAAGGGCCCCCCTCCCGGCGACGCAGGTAATCGGCAACTAAGTCGGGAGCATGGACAGCCTCCTCAGGCTCCCAAGAGCGATGTTCCGGACCATAGCCCTCCCAATCTATCAAGAAGAACCTGCGCCCTCTAACCATCTTAGAACCAACTATGGCTCGTACCTCATAGCTAGAGCGAGAGGAATCAGAGGCAGGAGAGTGCACTTCACGAGCGTGAGGTAAAATAGCCGGCTTTAGCAGTGAGACATGGAATTTGTCATGAATCCTAAGATGGACAGGTAACTTCAATTGATAGACTACAGGATTTACCTGTCGAAGAACCTCATAAGGACCCAGGAAGCGAGGAGCAAATTTGACAGAGCTCACTCTAAGTCTCACGTGTTTTGCAGAGAGCCACACAAAGTCCTCTGGAGAAAAGACAGGAGCCGGGCGACGAAACCGATCGGACACCGTCTTCATACGGTCCTTAGCTGCTTGGATCGACTCTTGAGTCCGATCCCAAACCTCTCTGGCATTAGTTGCCCAGTCGGCCACAAGAGGAGGAGGTGCAGCAGCGGGAAACGGTACTGGTACCCTAGGGTGTTGCCCATTATTGAGTACGAACGGTGTCTGCCCAGTGGCCTCAGCCAGCGAATTGTTAAGGGCAAATTCTGCCCAGGGTAGGAGGGAGGACCAGTTATCGTGGTTCTCAGCAACAAAGTGTCGAAGGTATATAATCATAGATTGATTGGTACGTTCAACCAAACCATTAGTCTCCGGATGGTATGCCGAAGAGAGATTCAACTCAATTTGCAGAAGGCTACAAAGATCTCGCCAGAAACGGGAAGTAAATTGCGGGCCTCTATCACAAATGATACGATCTGGCATCCCGTGAAGCCTAAAGACATGCTTGAGGAATAGTTTGGCTAGTACCCTGGAAGATGGGATTCTCGATAACGGTACGAGATGAACCATCCGGGAGAAATGGTCCGTAATGACCCACACAAATCTATGTCCCTGTGAACATGGAAGATCACCCACAAAGTCCATGCCTACCACCTCCCATGGTCTATCTGGCACTGGTAAAGGATGCAAGAGCCCAGCCGGTCTCTGCCGTAATGGACAGTTGCGAGCACACGAGTAGCAGGAACCGACATATCTCTTGACGTGGCTGGCTAAGTGTGGCCACCAATACCACCTCTCCAGTAACTCTCGTGTCCGCCTAATACCAAAATGCCCACCCACCTTTGAGGTGTGGGCCCATGACAGTATATCATTCTGTCGATCAGGCGGAACAAAGGTCTTGCCCGGTGGGATTTGGTCTAACGTCACAGGGGAGAGCGTATGAAAAACCCTGGAGGGAAGGATAAGACGAGGTTCGTCAATCTCTTCCTGGGTAGAAAGCATAGAGCGAGACAGGGCGTCTGCCTTGTTATTCTTACTCCCAGACAGATAGTTGATGGAGAAGTGAAAGCGGGAGAAAAACAAGGACCAGCGGGCTTGGCGAGGATTCAGACGCTGAGCGGTTTGTAAGTACGTCAGATTCTTATGGTCTGTATAGACCTGGAAAGGATGTTTCGCTCCTTCCAGCAAGTGACGCCACTCCTCCAAGGCTAATCTCAAGGCGAGCAGTTCCCTATCCCCAATGGTATAGTTTCTCTCTGCCGGTGAAAAGGTTTTAGCAAAGAAGAAACACGGCCTTTTTCTACCTGCACCGTTCTTTTGATACAAGACCGCACCAGCACCCACTGAAGAGGCATCAACCTCTAAGAGGAAGGGCTTATTCTCATCGGGTCTTTGAAGAACGGGAGCAGTTGAAAAGTGTCTTTTTACTGCCTCAAAAGCCTGAGATGTCTCAGTAGACCAGGCTTTGGGATTAGCACCTTTCTTAGTCAAGGCCACCAAAGGGGCCACCAAAGTAGAAAAATGGGGTATGAACTGCCTGTAATAATTTATGAATCCTAAGAAGCGTTGCACCGCCTTCAAGGAATGAGGTTCGGACCATTGCAGGACAGCAGAGAGCTTCGCAGGATCCATAGCCAGACCCTCTTGTGAGATAATGTAACCCAAAAAAGGCAATGAGGACTGCTCGAATACACATTTCTCGAGTTTAGCAAACAATGAGTGCTCCCTTAAACGGGAAAGGACACGAACGACATCCTGACGATGAGTCTCCAGATCAGGAGAAAAAATCAGGATGTCGTCCAGATACACCACTACTGAGGATAACAGTAAATCCCTGAACACATCGTTTACGAAGTCCTGAAATACTGCGGGTGCATTACATAACCCAAAAGGCATGACGAGGTATTCATAGTGACCGTCTCGGGTGTTAAAAGCGGTCTTCCATTCGTCACCCTTTCGAATTCGTACCAAGTTATACGCACCCCGCAGATCCAACTTCGTAAAAACTTGAGCTCCTCTCAGTCTGTCAAAGAGCTCCGAAATTAAAGGTAATGGGTATTTGTTCTTTATTGTGATTGCGTTGAGACCCCTGTAATCTATGCAGGGACGCAAATCACCCTCTTTCTTCCGAACAAAGAAAAACCCAGCTCCCGCGGGAGAGACAGACTTACGAATGAACCCCTTCTCTAAACTCTCTCTTATATAGGTCGACATGGCCTCCGACTCAGGTATCGACAGGGGGTAAACCCTGCCTTTAGGTGGAACCGAACCTGGGATAAGGTCTATGGCACAGTCATACGGCCTATGGGGTGGAAGAACCTCAGCACCCTGTTTGGAGAACACGTCAGCGAAATCCAAATAGGGTGTAGGTATGGGAGAGAGATCAGTTGATGCAACCGCAACGACCTTAGGTGGTAAGGGAAGACATCGGGACTGACATTTCGAACCCCAACTAATAATTCTGTCAGACTCCCAGTCAATGTGAGGAGCATGAGTCCGAAGCCATGGAAGACCCAGAAGGACGTCGTCTATACCCTCAGGCAAAACAAGAAAAGAAATCTCCTCTATGTGACCCTGAGACAGGGAAAGGCGCAAGGGAACTGTCCTCAATGTAATGGAGTCAGACAACATAGTTCCATTAACAACACGGACAGGAATAGGCGCCTCTAACATGATAGAGGGAATATTGTGTCCCTTTACAAATCCTGAGGACACAAAAATCCCGTCAGCTCCGGAATCCACAAAAGCCATAATAGGCCATGTATTCTCAGATAACGAGAGCTGACCTGGGATACAACACTTAGAGGGTGCAGAAGACGTCTCTAGTAACCCCCCTCTAATGGTTACTAGGCCAGGGAGTTTCCCTGACGACTAGGACACTTGTTGGCATAGTGCCCAGCCTGACGACATACGTAACATATAGGAGGACCAGACTTGCGTAGTCTGGAGGACGTATGACCTAACTCCATAGGAGTGGGAGATGTTTCAGATGCTGAGGAAGATGGTAGTGGACCCTCAACAACTGGAATAGCCCGATGCTTAGGGCGTGAGGAAGAGACCTCGAGTCTACGTTCCTTATGGCGTACATCGATCCTCGTTGCTACTGTGATCAAGTCCTCCAGAGAAGCAGGGACCTCACGAGTAGCAAGGGCATCCTTGACATAGCCTGCCAACCCTCTCCAGAAGATAGGAATCAACACCTTCTCTGGCCAATCTAGTTCTGCCACCAGAGTTCTAAAAGCAATGGCATAAGAACTAGTGGATAACGAACCCTGAGATAGATCTAACAGTCTCAGGGCCGCATCATGGGTAACCTGCGGACCCATGAATACCGCCTTAAGAGCATCAAGAAAGTCTTGATGTCTCAGAGTAACCACATCAGAGCGCTCCCATAGGGGAGTCGCCCATTCTAAGGCTTTGTCCTGAAGTAAGGAGATGATAAAGCCTACTCTGGACCTCTCCGTAGAGAAGCGAGAAGAGTTGACCTCTAGGTGTATCTGACACTGACTAATGAAACCACGACATGATCTGGCATCGCCAGAATATCTGTTTGGCAGAGCAAGTCGAGGATCATGTGCAGATGTCACCATGGTCTGAGGTTTATCCTCTATACTCTTGAGCTGTGACTCAAGTACTTGTATGTAACGGTGTAACTGCTGATATTCTGCCATAACTGCCAGACCCTTGGCTCAGTCCTAATGTTACGGGGGGCTGTCTGATAATAACTGAAAGGAGTATCAGACAGTCAGGGTCCACCGTGCAAAGACTTTGCTGCAGACTATGGCAGAGTGCAATACCTCTGTTAACTCACAGAAGGATATAATAAGTAAGTAAAGCAATTCCTCCCTTACTTGGAGGGTGTGTGGAATGATCTCTGTTAATAATCACAGAGACAAAGGCAATGTGTGCGAAATGGCACCTACCTAGGTCCGCTCTTCTAGTGGTGCAAAAGAGACGAACAGCAGCGTAAGCCGCACAAAGCTCCTACCTGCGTTCGCTCCACTAGTGTGCGAGGACACGAACCACTAGATATGGCACCTGCCTAGGTCCGCTCTTCTAGTGGTGCAAAAGAGACGAACAGCAGCGTAAGCCGCACAAAGCTCCTACCTCTGTTCGCTCCCCTAGTGTGCGAGGATACGAACAACTGCCAGACGCAGTATAAGGAACGTTACCCTAGCGGCAACGTCCACCTACGAGTAGAATCACAAGGCCCAGCCAGACCATGTGCCTCAGGCACCTGCCTATGTCCGCTCCCCTAAGAGGTAAGGATACGGACAGCAGCCGAAGCTGTAAGGTATAAGAACGCTACCCTGCCGGTAGCGCTCACCTAGCATAGACAGAGGAATGCCTAGAGGAACACGCACAGAGCGTCTACTCATATGCATGAACCAAGAGGACTGAGCACCATGCGGCGTGTGTCAGGGTCTTATATAGACTCTGTGCCTCATCCAAGATGGAGGACACCAGAGCCAATCTGCTGCCAGAACGACAGGAGTGACGTCATGCTGGCCTATCACCGAGCAAGACGTCACAAGCACATGACCAGCGACCAATCGGCATAGAAGGTGTCAGAGACATGTGACCTCGTGTCAGCGATGATGTCACCCGCACATGTGCAATGGCTCCAAGATTGGACTTAGTCTCCGGCGCTCGCACATGTGCAGTAGCAAGAAATCTGGACTTAGTCTCCAGCGCTCGCACATGTCCAGTAGCAAGAAATCTGGACTTAGTCTCCAGTGCTCGCAGCAACCGTAACACCTGGTATGTATAGAGCTTGCTCCACATGCTGGGACCTGGGCTGGCCTCTATCCACAATTGCCTCTTTTGCAACATAGAAGCGGTTATATATACAGGTTACAGGTATGTGTGCTCCATTATGGTTCTGCTTTTAACTTTATCTAGGAGGCCGCATGGCACATGAAATACAGAATATAGAGTAGGACCCCCCTATTGAGATTTGCCGTGACGTTGGCAGGGGTGGCTCAAAGAATTGATCAATTATTTGCTAAAAATCTCATTTATATTACAGTACAGTTGGAATACATCTGTGAATTTTCACTTTTTATATGATGCATGCCATTTTCAGATCGTGCTGGCTCCCCTCTCTCTCTGTTTGGTTGTAGTTATGCTACAAATGTCTGGTGGCTGGTCACCACCATGCTATGCACGCCTGATCTTGGTTTGCAATATATTCCTCCTGTTGGTAGCTGTACACATTCAGTTGCCTCACCCTTTCCATAGGCATTGCTAATTAAGCACCATACTTGGATCTGGTCCGCCTTTATCAATGGTTGCTCTCTGGCACTGGGAGGGTCAGTTCTGATATAGTCCTGGTATGTATAGAGCTTGCTCCACATGCTGGGACCTGGGCTGGCCTCTATCCACAATTGCCTCTTTTGCAACATAGAAGCGGTTATATATACAGGTTACAGGTATGTGTGCTCCATTATGGTTCTGCTTTTAACTTTATCTAGGAGGCCGCATGGCACATGAAATACAGAATATAGAGTAGGACCCCCCTATTGAGATTTGCCGTGACGTTGGCAGGGGTGGCTCAAAGAATTGATCAATTATTTGCTAAAAATCTCATTTATATTACAGTACAGTTGGAATACATCTGTGAATTTTCACTTTTTATATGATGCATGCCATTTTCAGATCGTGCTGGCTCCCCTCTCTCTCTGTTTGGTTGTAGTTATGCTACAAATGTCTGGTGGCTGGTCACCACCATGCTATGCACGCCTGATCTTGGTTTGCAATATATTCCTCCTGTTGGTAGCTGTACACATTCAGTTGCCTCACCCTTTCCACAGGCATTGCTAATTAAGCACCATACTTGGATCTGGTCCGCCTTTATCAATGGTTGCTCTCTGGCACTGGGAGGGTCAGTTCTGATATAGTCCTGGTATGTATAGAGCTTGCTCCACATGCTGGGACCTGGGCTGGCCTCTATCCACAATTGCCTCTTTTGCAACATAGAAGCGGTTATATATACAGGTTACAGGTATGTGTGCTCCATTATGGTTCTGCTTTTAACTTTATCTAGGAGGCCGCATGGCACATGAAATACAGAATATAGAGTAGGACCCCCCTATTGAGATTTGCCGTGACGTTGGCAGGAGTGGCTCAAAGAATTGATCAATTATTTGCTAAAAATCTCATTTATGTTACAGTACAGTTGGAATACATCTGTGAATTTTCACTTTTTATATGATGCATGCCATTTTCAGATCGTGCTGACTCCCCTCTCTCTCTGTTTGGTTGTAGTTATGCTACAAATGTCTGGTGGCTGGTCACCACCATGCTATGCACGCCTGATCTTGGTTTGCAATATATTCCTCCTGTTGGTAGCTGTACACATTCAGTTGCCTCACCCTTTCCACAGGCATTGCTAATTAAGCACCATACTTGGATCTGGTCCGCCTTTATCAATGGTTGCTCTCTGGCACTGGGAGGGTCAGTTCTGATATAGTCCTGGTATGTATAGAGCTTGCTCCACATGCTGGGACCTGGGCTGGCCTCTATCCACAATTGCCTCTTTTGCAACATAGAAGCGGTTATATATACAGGTTACAGGTATGTGTGCTCCATTATGGTTCTGCTTTTAACTTTATCTAGGAGGCCGCATGGCACATGAAATACAGAATATAGAGTAGGACCCCCCTATTGAGATTTGCCGTGACGTTGGCAGGGGTGGCTCAAAGAATTGATCAATTATTTGCTAAAAATCTCATTTATATTACAGTACAGTTGGAATACATCTGTGAATTTTCACTTTTTATATGATGCATGCCATTTTCAGATCGTGCTGGCTCCCCTCTCTCTCTGTTTGGTTGTAGTTATGCTGCAAATGTCTGGTGGCTGGTCACCACGATGCTATGCACGCCTGATCTTGGTTTGCAATATATTCCTCCTGTTGGTAGCTGTACACATTCAGTTGCCTCACCCTTTCCACAGGCATTGCTAATTAAGCACCATACTTGGATCTGGTCCGCCTTTATCAATGGTTGCTCTCTGGCACTGGGAGGGTCAGTTCTGATATAGTCCTGGTATGTATAGAGCTTGCTCCACATGCTGGGACCTGGGCTGGCCTCTATCCACAATTGCCTCTTTTGCAACATAGAAGCGGTTATATATACAGGTTACAGGTATGTGTGCTCCATTATGGTTCTGCTTTTAACTTTATCTAGGAGGCCGCATGGCACATGAAATACAGAATATAGAGTAGGACCCCCCTATTGAGATTTGCCGTGACGTTGGCAGGGGTGGCTCAAAGAATTGATCAATTATTTGCTAAAAATCTCATTTATATTACAGTACAGTTGGAATACATCTGTGAATTTTCACTTTTTATATGATGCATGCCATTTTCAGATCGTGCTGGCTCCCCTCGCTCTCTGTTTGGTTGTAGTTATGCTACAAATGTCTGGTGGCTGGTCACCACCATGCTATGCACGCCTGATCTTGGTTTGCAATATATTCCTCCTGTTGGTAGCTGTACACATTCAGTTGCCTCACCCTTTCCACAGGCATTGCTAATTAAGCACCATACTTGGATCTGGTCCGCCTTTATCAATGGTTGCTCTCTGGCACTGGGAGGGTCAGTTCTGATATAGTCCTGGTATGTATAGAGCTTGCTCCACATGCTGGGACCTGGGCTGGCCTCTATCCACAATTGCCTCTTTTGCAACATAGAAGCGGTTATATATACAGGTTACAGGTATGTGTGCTCCATTATGGTTCTGCTTTTAACTTTATCTAGGAGGCCGCATGGCACATGAAATACAGAATATAGAGTAGGACCCCCCTATTGAGATTTGCCGTGACGTTGGCAGGGGTGGCTCAAAGAATTGATCAATTATTTGCTAAAAATCTCATTTATATTACAGTACAGTTGGAATACATCTGTGAATTTTCACTTTTTATATGATGCATGCCATTTTCAGATCGTGCTGGCTCCCCTCTCTCTCTGTTTGGTTGTAGTTATGCTACAAATGTCTGGTGGCTGGTCACCACCATGCTATGCACGCCTGATCTTGGTTTGCAATATATTCCTCCTGTTGGTAGCTGTACACATTCAGTTGCCTCACCCTTTCCACAGGCATTGCTAATTAAGCACCATACTTGGATCTGGTCCGCCTTTATCAATGGTTGCTCTCTGGCACTGGGAGGGTCAGTTCTGATATAGTCCTGGTATGTATAGAGCTTGCTCCACATGCTGGGACCTGGGCTGGCCTCTATCCACAATTGCCTCTTTTGCAACATAGAAGCGGTTATATATACAGGTTACAGGTATGTGTGCTCCATTATGGTTCTGCTTTTAACTTTATCTAGGAGGCCGCATGGCACATGAAATACAGAATATAGAGTAGGACCCCCCTTTTGAGATTTGCCGTGACGTTGGCAGGGGTGGCTCAAAGAATTGATCAATTATTTGCTAAAAATCTCATTTATATTACAGTACAGTTGGAATACATCTGTGAATTTTCACTTTTTATATGATGCATGCCATTTTCAGATCGTGCTGGCTCCCCTCGCTCTCTGTTTGGTTGTAGTTATGCTACAAATGTCTGGTGGCTGGTCACCACCATGCTATGCACGCCTGATCTTGGTTTGCAATATATTTCTCCTGTTGGTAGCTGTACACATTCAGTTGCCTCACCCTTTCTACAGGCATTGCTAATTAAGCACCATACTTGGATCTGGTCCGCCTTTATCAATGGTTGCTCTCTGGCACTGGGAGGGTCAGTTCTGATATAGTCCTGGTATGTATAGAGCTTGCTCCACATGCTGGGACCTGGGCTGGCCTCTATCCACAATTGCCTCTTTTGCAACATAGAAGCGGTTATATATACAGGTTACAGGTATGTGTGCTCCATTATGGTTCTGCTTTTAACTTTATCTAGGAGGCCGCATGGCACATGAAATACAGAATATAGAGTAGGACCCCCCTATTGAGATTTGCCGTGACGTTGGCAGGGGTGGCTCAAAGAATTGATCAATTATTTGCTAAAAATCTCATTTATGTTACAGTACAGTTGGAATACATCTGTGAATTTTCACTTTTTATATGATGCATGCCATTTTCAGATCGTGCTGGCTCCCCTCTCTCTCTGTTTGGTTGTAGTTATGCTACAAATGTCTGGTTGCTGGTCACCACCATGCTATGCACGCCTGATCTTGGTTTGCAATATATTCCTCCTGTTGGTAGCTGTACACATTCAGTTGCCTCACCCTTTCCACAGGCATTGCTAATTAAGCACCATACTTGGATCTGGTCCGCCTTTATCAATGGTTGCTCTCTGGCACTGGGAGGGTCAGTTCTGATATAGTCCTGGTATGTATAGAGCTTGCTCCACATGCTGGGACCTGGGCTGGCCTCTATCCACAATTGCCTCTTTTGCAACATAGAAGCGGTTAAATATACAGGTTACAGGTATGTGTGCTCCATTATGGTTCTGCTTTTAACTTTATCTAGGAGGCCGCATGGCACATGAAATACAGAATATAGAGTAGGACCCCCCTTTTGAGATTTGCCGTGACGTTGGCAGGGGTGGCTCAAAGAATTGATCAATTATTTGCTAAAAATCTCATTTATATTACAGTACAGTTGGAATACATCTGTGAATTTTCACTTTTTATATGATGCATGCCATTTTCAGATCGTGCTGGCTCCCCTCGCTCTCTGTTTGGTTGTAGTTATGCTACAAATGTCTGGTGGCTGGTCACCACCATGCTATGCACGCCTGATCTTGGTTTGCAATATATTCCTCCTGTTGGTAGCTGTACACATTCAGTTGCCTCACCCTTTCCACAGGCATTGCTAATTAAGCACCATACTTGGATCTGGTCCGCCTTTATCAATGGTTGCTCTCTGGCACTGGGAGGGTCAGTTCTGATATAGTCCTGGTATGTATAGAGCTTGCTCCACATGCTGGGACCTGGGCTGGCCTCTATCCACAATTGCCTCTTTTGCAACATAGAAGCGGTTATATATACAGGTTACAGGTATGTGTGCTCCATTATGGTTCTGCTTTTAACTTTATCTAGGAGGCCGCATGGCACATGAAATACAGAATATAGAGTAGGACCCCCCTATTGAGATTTGCCGTGACGTTGGCAGGGGTGGCTCAAAGAATTGATCAATTATTTGCTAAAAATCTCATTTATATTACAGTACAGTTGGAATACATCTGTGAATTTTCACTTTTTATATGATGCATGCCATTTTCAGATCGTGCTGGCTCCCCTCTCTCTCTGTTTGGTTGTAGTTATGCTACAAATGTCTGGTGGCTGGTCACCACCATGCTATGCACGCCTGATCTTGGTTTGCAATATATTCCTCCTGTTGGTAGCTGTACACATTCAGTTGCCTCACCCTTTCCACAGGCATTGCTAATTAAGCACCATACTTGGATCTGGTCCGCCTTTATCAATGGTTGCTCTCTGGCACTGGGAGGGTCAGTTCTGATATAGTCCTGGTATGTATAGAGCTTGCTTCACATGCTGGGACCTGGGCTTGCCTCTATCCACAATTGCCTCTTTTGCAACATAGAAGCGGTTATATATACAGGTTACAGGTATGTGTGCTCCATTATGGTTCTGCTTTTAACTTTATCTAGGAGGCCGCATGGCACATGAAATACAGAATATAGAGTAGGACCCCCCTATTGAGATTTGCCGTGACGTTGGCAGGGGTGGCTCAAAGAATTGATCAATTATTTGCTAAAAATCTCATTTATATTACAGTACAGTTGGAATACATCTGTGAATTTTCACTTTTTATATGATGCATGCCATTTTCAGATCGTGCTGGCTCCCCTCTCTCTCTGTTTGGTTGTAGTTATGCTACAAATGTCTGGTGGCTGGTCACCACCATGCTATGCACGCCTGATCTTGGTTTGCAATATATTCCTCCTGTTGGTAGCTGTACACATTCAGTTGCCTCACCCTTTCCACAGGCATTGCTAATTAAGCACCATACTTGGATCTGGTCCGCCTTTATCAATGGTTGCTCTCTGGCACTGGGAGGGTCAGTTCTGATATAGTCCTGGTATGTATAGAGCTTGCTCCACATGCTGGGACCTGGGCTGGCCTCTATCCACAATTGCCTCTTTTGCAACATAGAAGCGGTTATATATACAGGTTACAGGTATGTGTGCTCCATTATGGTTCTGCTTTTAACTTTATCTAGGAGGCCGCATGGCACATGAAATACAGAATATAGAGTAGGACCCCCCTATTGAGATTTGCCGTGACGTTGGCAGGGGTGGCTCAAAGAATTGATCAATTATTTGCTAAAAATCTCATTTATATTACAGTACAGTTGGAATACATCTGTGAATTTTCACTTTTTATATGATGCATGCCATTTTCAGATCGTGCTGGCTCCCCTGACAAAGAGACAGACTGACAGGGAAAGAGACAGACACAGACTGGGTAAGAAACAGACATAGACAGGGCAAGAGACAGACACAAAGAGACAGACACAGACAGAGACAGACAAAGAAACAGACTGACAGGGAAAGAGAGGGAAAGAGAGGGAAAGTGACAGACAGGGAAAGTGACAGACACGGAAAGTGACAGACTGGGAAAATGACAGACAGGGAAAGTGACAGACAGGGAAAGTGACAGACAGGGAAAGTGACAGAGATAGATAGACAGGGAAGAGATAGATAGACAGACAGGGAAAGAGATAGATAGACAGACAGGGAAAGAGACAGACAGTGAAAGAGACAGACAGAGAAAGAGATAGAGAGACAGAGAAATATATACAGAGGGGGAGACAGACAGAGAATGGGAGAGAAACAGAGAGACAGTTACTATCCCGGGTAGCGCCGGGTGCTATGTTGTGAGGTGAAATTTTAACCCCGCGCGTTCCAATTTACCAATCAATTTTGACCCTATCTATATAATGAGGAAAAAGTGAAACGAAAAGTGTTGGGGGCAAATTGACAGCTGCCAGATGTGAACAAGGGGGACTTAAAGAATGAGAGCGATGGCGCCAAAGAGTATATACCGTACAGTTGCTGAGGTGGGGCCCCGGCATGGGATACTCACCACACGCGCAGATATGAACACACACACAAAATGCGCCACACACTACCACGTGCTTGAACACTTATACCACCCTCAGCACACATGTCACCACACATACACCAACCTCGCCACATAATCGTCCTAAAACACACACAAGTCTGGTATTATCCTTCAAAAATAAAAATCTGATTAATAAGCAGCCAAACTACAAGAACAACAAATGTACCACATAGACAATACGGCAGCTCTCAGTCACATGACTTGTCTATATGTGTATGTGTGAGCTAATATATACTGTAAGGAGGGGAGGGCTTTCTGTTGCCTGGAGATTTATCAGGCTGCCAATAGCAACCAATCACAGTTTAGCTTCTATTTTGCTACAGTTAATTAATCTGAGCTCTGATTGGTTAATATAGGCAACAATTTAATAATTACATTTATATCTATTTGTTTTGTGGTTTTTGTGTGCAGAATACATTTTTGTTAATACATTCTATTTTGTTAACAGCAGTTATTAACCCGGGCGAAGCCGGGTAGTACAGCTAGTATTCGATAAAGAATGACATTTTATTGTACGAAAGTAGTAAAATAAACTATATAAATTTAGTATAATTTGGTAACCATAGTAATCTTAAAAAGTTATAATGAAATTGATATCTCACATAGAATAACAAATATCAGACAACAGTTCCCAATTACTAATAGTTATTTAGTACATTTTAATAATCATTGTAAAAGAAATAATCCCTCAAACCGGTAAACCGAGAAAAATTTAAAAATCATGTCTTTAAATGAGATGCTGTAAATAATAAATCAAGGTAACTTGGTGGTATTATTAAAGCGAGTCTGTCAACCAAACCTGACAGTATAAACTGAGCACGTAGGATAAAGCCCTTTTAAAAAGTGCAACTTTTGTGTTTTAATCGCTGAAGTGTAAGGGCTTAATTAAATACAAAATGTCTCCACTAAATTCAGATAGATACCCCTAAGCATCTGTGCTGCACCAGCAGCGGATCGAACTGCTCGGATCCGGGGGTAGTGTCCGTTTGTGGCTCGAGGGTCTCGAGTAAAAGGGGGATATTTACAGGGGAGTTATAGTTCGTAACGCCACCCGTGGTGTGTGATAACTGGGAGTACCACCGCTGCCGTTGGAAGTACCCGGTGTCGTTACCCTCCACGGGTAGGGGTATGCCCCGGGACTCTGGATGATGATACTGGGTGCCGTGACAGGGAGATCACTCATGTACTTACTCCAGTAAGCAGATGCTGACAACCGGGTAAACCAAGTCTCTGGTTGCCGCTGCCGCTCAAAGGGGAGCTCGTCCGGGTCCCGTCCCCTGCAGTGCTGCCTGATGATCCGTGACCTGCCTCCTTGCACAAAGTTTAAATTCACCGTAGTGGCCCGGTAGTCTGGAACTTGCCGGGCCCTGCTCCCCACTATGGCTAAATGTGGGAGCCTGCTCTCAGGGCTCACGCTTGGGATTTTAGTGGACTGCTTGTATGGAAGGCCCTAACCCCCTTGTTGCGCTAGTGCCCTGATTCTAGAGCTAGTGGGAACAGTCCATAAAGGTTCCGTTCTCCACAGGTTAATTGCCGGGTTGCCTGAAGCTTCTCCCCGACCTAGGGTCCGTGTACCCCGCCGTACCTTTGGTCCTGGACCGGTAATAGGACCAGGCTGCTGACCATTTTCCTTGACAGGTCCAGGCACGTTGCCTCAATCCCCTGCGACTGGGGGTCCGACTCTTCTAAATTCAGACCACCGTCTGCAACCTAGACAGCTACTCTTGGGAGCCACTGCTCCCTGCCTCCTCCACTTCACAACTCCTCTTCACTACTCTCACTTTTCTACTCTGACACTCCTCACCTCCCCTTCCTGACCCCTAGGTGGGCAACCCTATTCCGCTCAAGCCGCCCACTGGTGTGCCTTGTGGGTGTGGTGCAGGGTGTATCTAGGATTTGATTTGCTGTTAGGGGCAGCACCGCAAGATGGGGACCCAGAACCATGAGGGATTTGAATACTGCATTAAAGAAAAAGAGCTTGCAGTACTCTGTGACGACCTGAAAGTCCAGGGGCATCACGCATCAATAAAAACATGTAAACTGATAAACGGTTTACAGTGTTATAGAAAGAATAAATATACTATGAGCTGGAGATCCAATAATATGAAAAATGACACATAGATAGTGGAGAAAATCACTATACAAATATAATACTATCTAGAGAGCTGGTTAAAAACAATAGAATGGCAATATCATTGACCTCCCAATTTATGATAAGTGGTTGAAAATATAATGACAAGGCAGAAGCCTGATATAAGGTAGAAATCTCAATCTTGGTTTGGGAGTGATGGCAGAAGGCTATATACTTCCAGTTCAATAGCTTTACTGTATATAGTGCAAAAACTTTCCAATTTTTCACAATCTGTAGCGGAACTGTCAGTCAGCATGCGATGCGAAGATACCCTAGCGAAGGAAGCCAAGTACGTCCGAAACATGAAACATGTAGGAGCAAAAATTGTCCACCGGAGGCCGCACTTGCATTTGAGTCACACGCTGAAATTTGTGTTATCTTCGCATTCTGACTTCCAGCCACAATACCAGACAGAGCGCAAAAGATTTGAAAGGTTTTGTTTTATCCCAGTCCTACCCTGGACATTTGTAAGAATAAATATACTAAAGATATATCGGAACTATTGAAGCTTATAGCCTTTTACCAGCACTGTCAAACCAATATCAGGGTCTAAACCGAATATAAAGCTACTGACTGTCATTTATCTTACACATCACCTATTGCGAATTGGGAAATCAAACATACTGCCATTAATGATGTGTCTAACAATCTCTCTAGATAGTATTATGTTTGTACAGAGATTCTATTTTTTATGCAATCTCTTTAAATAATTTCGTCCCCGGTGCATAGGAAGTTTAAGGGCGGCTTCGCACGTTGCAACATCTCAAGTGCGATGTCGGTGGGGTCAAATCGAAAGTGACGCACATCCGGTGTCACTTTCGACATCGTTGTGTGTAAATCCTAGATGGTACGATTAACGAGCGCAAAAGCGTCGTTATCGTATCATCGTTGCAGGCTCCGACTTTTTCATAATTACGCTTCCGCGACAGGTACGATGTTGTTCCTCGTTCCTGCGGCAGCAAACATCGCTGTGTATGAAGCCGCAGGAGCGAGGAACATCTCCTTACCTGCCGCTGGCGGCTATGGAATGAAGGAGGTGGGCGGGATGTTTACATCCTCCTCATCTCCGCCCCTCTGCTCCTATTGGCTGCCTGCCGTGTGACGTCACTGTGACGCTGCATGACCTGCCCCCTTAGGAAGGAGGCGGGTCGCTGGCCAGAGCGACGGTCGCAGGACAGGTGAGTGCATGTGAAGCTGGCGTAGCGATAATTTTCGCTACGCCAGCTATCACAAGATATCGTACCTGCGACGGGGGCGGGGACTATCGCGTGCGACATCGCAGCATCGGCTTGCAATGTCGCAACGTGCAAAGCCCGCCTAAGTGTTGTCAATGACAAGTGAGGGAGGCAGCCTCTTGGCTACAACAAAGGTGCACTAATTAGCAAGTTTGATTAAAGGTTTATAGTGGTTGTATTCCCTACAAAACGATGTACTTAATTTATACAGACTTCCTTTCGTGTGTTAAAGGGAATCTGTCACAAAGTTTTTGTCACTTAATCTGAGAGCAGGATAATGTAGAGGCAGAGATCCAGATTCCATCTGTGGTTCACTTACTGAGCTGCTTAGTGTGGTTTTAATAAACTCACTGTTTAAATCAGCAGTAGATTATCTTTAGAGGACTACTTGGCATGCTGCCAGATAGTCCAGCATATTTATTAACTCTGTATTAGTGATGAGCGAGTACTAAAAAGCTCGGGTGCTCGAAGCTCGGGCCGAGCCTCCCAAGATACTCGTGTACTCGGCCCGAGCAACGAGCGCAATGTTATCCTATGGGAGACCCGAGTATTTTTGTGAAATGACCACCGGCAGCATGTAGAAACCCTAAAAATGGCACAAAAGTCTCCGAAGAGTGCTCAAATGACATGGCAACAGCATGGGGAAGACCCCTTGAAGCATTTATCACTCAAAAGTGACAGCTGTGAACAATTTTGTCCGCGTTTTACGCCATTTTTACGGACTCACCAGAAAACCTTCCAAAATGACACCAAAATGAATTTTCATGGCGTAAATGTTAAGGGCACATACCCAATAGTGAGATAGAGCTGGTGTATGTTACTTTTTGAGATCAATATACACAAAACCTTGTAAATAGAATACATAGCCTGTCAAACTGAACAGATATTGCAACACATAAGAACACCAAAGTATTAGGCTAAAAAATTGAATTTTATTAAATACACTTTAAAAGACAAAAAGCGAAAAAATAAATAACACTGCATAAAAACCCAGACCTGGTGCAAAACGAATATATGTATATATCAAAGTTGGTTACAGATAATTTAATAGAGGGTGGATCTAGATGACAAAAAGGTGAGCCCCAAGAGAAATAACAAACAGCAGGCAAAAAAGGTCAAACATGCAACAAAGCTAAAAAGACCTTAGTAAAGTGCCAAATGCTGGAAGAAATTGCACTGCTTTAAACCAAAAGGTTTTGGTATTTATGTTTGGTCACAATAAGAGGGTCCCGACCAGTACATTGTGCAAACAGGTGGGTCCAAATAAGGTAAAGTGACCAGTGCAATTAATATATGCAGACAAAAGTATACATAAAAAGGGCAGACTTAATCAAAAGGATCCATTACCTCAAGAGAGTAACAGCACCAGGCAACCTCAACATATGTTTCCAAATGGGTCTTCGTCAGGAGGTGTGGCTTATTAGTGCAACGCAGGTTTATTTATACAGATAAGTGACCAATCCAGAAATCAAGGAGCTATCATATGACCCAATTCATTAAAGACCATCTGGGGCGGACAGAAAGTGTCAAAAGAGCCAATAGTAGCAGCTAATAGTGCCTGCGTTTCATTAACAGCGGGGGTGAGCCGCATACGTCATATAGAAGGGGGAATCCTGTTTGATCCGATCACGTCACTGGCGCATGCGCACTGGACCGCAAACCATAAAACAGGAAGTGCCATGCTTCGGGTAGTGCAGCCTCTGCGTCCCATGTCGCTAAGCAACCGGTGGGCGTGCACCTGTATAGAGCCGGAGCACAGACAATTCCACGGATGGCAGGCCAGCTAGACACGCTCTGTGATCGGACAAAAGGCATAGCTCAGTGGGAAGTAACGGTGGTGAAAATCAGGGAATCCCTGTCTAAAGCACACAATATTGTATTGTGTGCACACTGGATCACAGACAGCTATATACAAAAAAGCTGCACCCAGAATACTCATAGATAATAAATATAGATAATAAAGGGACAGACATGGCTTTAAAGAATACGGCCCTAGGAGATATATATAGGCATATACAACCATGTGTAAAATATACAGAATAGAGGAAGAAACAGAAAAAACAGAGGGACAAATAATTGTGAACCACAAGCAAAAAGAATTTTTTCTCCTCTTTTTTTCTTCTTCTTTTTCTTTTTCTTTTTCTTTCTTGAAACAGGGAAGGGCAAAATACAGAGTACTCCTGCGCAGGCCATAGGATGACATCATACAATCCAAAGGTCACAGATCAAGCACGTTAAATGATGGAAATGGTACTAAGAAGATAAATAAACATGAGAGAAATTACAAACAAAAAATGCACAAAACAATATAAAAACCTGCAAAAAGAAAGCAGCCTAGCAGATCTTATGGAACCCAAAAATATGAATTACAGAAAGGAAGCAAACCCAAAATTTTCGTTTAGACCTTTCGGAGAAACTGTATCCAGCCTATAGATCCAACGGCTTTCCACCTGGGATAGAGACCTGAACAAATCCCCACCCCTACTACCCAGCGTAACCTGGTCAATCCCCCTTATCTGTAGTAAACTCGAGTCACTGTTGTGATATGTCCTAAAATGTTTTGCCAAAGTTTTAAGTTGTTCAAAAGATTCCGCTGTCTTAGCCTTATCTATATCGCGGACATGCTCCCGCACTCTTATCTTCAGTTCACGAGTAGTCATGCCTACATAGATTTTTTTACACGGGCAGGTGGCGTAATAAATTACGCCCTTCGAAGAACATGTGAGATGATGAAGAATTTGGTAAGTGCGGGTAGAGGTAGAGTTTGTAAAGTCCTTACATTTAACTAAATTCAAGCAGGCTTTACATAACCTGCAAGGAAAAAAGCCTTGATTATTGGCAGGTGTTCTTTTAGTAGGGACTGCCTGATAGTGGCTTCTTACAAGGATATCACCCAGATTTTTTGATCGTCTTGCAGTGATCGAGGGTCTTTGGGGAAGAATCTTTCTGAGAACTGGATCAGTGAACAGAGTTTTCCAATGTCTGTGTATAATTGCTTGAAAACCCTTCCATTGACTGTGGAAAGTGGTTATAAGTCTAACCGTGTCCTTATTTGTTGAAATATTAGACTGTTCCCGATAAAGTAGATCGTTTCTGGATGAATTTTTAGCGATGTTAAAGCCATGACGTATCGTCCTATGGCTATAGCCCCTAGCCCTAAAGCGATCATAAAGATCTCTTGATTGCTGCCGGAATTGCTCATCTGATGAGCAAATTCTCCTTAGTCTTAAAAATTGACTGGATGGAATCCCTCTAATTGTTCCAGGTGGATGAGCAGAATCGGCACGTAATAGGGCATTGCTAGAGGTAGGTTTACGGTAAACACATGTATCTAAGTAGCCCCGTTCTGTCCTCTGGATATCAATATCCAAGGAACTGAGCCTGGTACCAAACTGGTAGGTCAGTTTTAAATTAATCGTGTTGGAATTAAGACAGTCCATAAAGGCTTGCAATTCCTGTATAGTGCCCTCCCAAGGAAACCACACATCATCGATATATCGAAGCCAATTGTGCACCCGTTCCGTCTGTTGTAAAGGATTGCATACAAAGATTTCCCTCTCCCAAGCTCCAAGGAAAAGATTAGCGTAGGAGGGGGCACAAGCCGCCCCCATTGCTGTTCCTTGGAGCTGGAGGTATGTCTGGTCTTTAAAAGTAAAGCAGTTATGTGTTAAAATATATTCCAATAACATCAATAGGAGTTCTGAAAGGGAGGGTTCCAAGTTGCTATTTTTCAGGAACCAGGAAACTGCTTTTAGGCCATCAGAATGACGAATTGAGGTGTACAAGCTTTCTATGTCTGCAGTGACCATAAGCATATTGTCCTGCAGATATATATTATCGAAATTGGCTAAAGCAGCTGTAGTATCTTTGAGATACGACGGAAGGGTGGACACAATTGGCTTCAAATAAAAATCGATGAATTGACAGACACTTTCGCACAAATCCCCATTGCCCGAGACTATGGGTCTACCAGGGGGGTCCAAAGGGTGTTTATGCACCTTTGGTAAAAGGTAGAAGGTTGGTAACCTTGGCTTGACCGAAGTAATGGCATCACAGATTTTCTTGGATATGAT
Organism: Anomaloglossus baeobatrachus; assembly: GCF_048569485.1. Classification (NCBI taxonomy): domain Eukaryota; kingdom Metazoa; phylum Chordata; class Amphibia; order Anura; family Aromobatidae; genus Anomaloglossus; species Anomaloglossus baeobatrachus. The sequence continues at coordinate 95,364,685 of NC_134360.1, read as the reverse complement.
CCCCCTGTTAAATGCCTCGAGGATAATGTCATTCAGCTCCTTTTGGAACCTGGGTAGGGGGTCCGAGGACAGCTTTTTATAGCACACCCGGTCGGATAGTAGTCTAAAATCCTGTTATAGAGGGCCTTCGGCCAAATGACCAAATTCCCCCCCTTGTCAGCAGGCTTGAAGACTACATCAGACCAGGCTGCCATGTCCTCCAAAACTCTCCTCTCCTGATTAGACATATTAGGTTTGGCCCCTGAGGTGAATGATAAATTTTCAAGCTCATCTGTAACCAGTTTAACAAAAATGTCCACAGCAGGACATGTACTTAAATTTGGAAAATGTTTTGATCTTAAACCCAAAAGGGGAGGAAGATCACTCACCACATTACCGCCTTCCTCGTTGGCTAGACTTTCCAAGATGAGAAGAGCTTGTCTTTCTTCTTCTGTATCAAAAATAGTATCCAGCGGGATCTTATCCTTTTCAAAGTGACGTTTGAGAATGATTTTCCTAGCAAATAGATGGACATCTTTTACGGCCGTAAAACGGTCTAGATGAGAAGATGGAGAAAATGTTAGACCTCTTTTCAAAATTGACTCCTGTACTTCCGTAAGAAGATGGTCGGATAGGTTGATTACCTTAGGTTGATTATGGGCATCTTTATCCACGTTTCTCGGATTCTGTTGATCTCTACGGCCACCATTTCTAGTCCGGATTGATCTATGACTAGAGAATTCTGCTCCATGGGTAGACATGTTACTACTAGACACTGAAGACAATGATGTCAAAGATGGAGATCTAGACATAGGCATATTTTTGGTTTTCTTTTTATACTGCCATTTGTAAATTTTCCCAGATTCATAGTCGTTTATATCCCTCTTGTATTTTTTTTGTTTTTGTGAACAGATTTCCTGTTCATATTTGAGGGCTTCCCCATCAAGCTCTGTAGAAAAATGAGAAAGTTGTTCAGTGGAAAGTCCCTTCTGTAGGTCTGTATATGTCTCCTTAATTTGTTGGTCCACTTCAATAATCAATTTCTCTTGTTTGTCAATAATAATGGACATGAAGGAAAGTGAGCATTGACCTGCAGCATCTTCCCATCTTCCAATTAGGCCCACATCTTCCAAATCAAAGGAGGGATGGACCTGTATTCTTAGGCCCCTGGGTACTATTTTCTGCTGGATATAGTTCTCCATAGTTGTTTTGGTCCACCAAAGGCGTGTCCTTTTCTGTATCAAATATTTATATCTCTTTTTAAGTTCCATAAGATCGCTAGTTAGAGCATTAAAACCACTAGCAGTGTTACTTTTAAAAATATCATTGGCCTTACTGCACCAGGTCTCCTCCCTGGCCTTCAAATCCATGTGGGAACAAGGCAAAATGGAGTCTGTTATAAAAACAGAAAAGATCAGTATACACAAAACCTTGTAAATAGAATACATAGCCTGTCAAACAAAAAAAAAAAAAAAAAAAAAAAGAGGAGAAAAAATTCTTTTTGCTTGTGGTTCACAATTATTTGTCCCTCTGTTTTTTCTGTTTCTTCCTCTATTCTGTATATTTTACACATGGTTGTATATGCCTATATATATCTCCTAGGGCTGTATTCTTTAAAGCCATGTCTGTCCCTTTATTATCTATATTTATTATCTATGAGTATTCTGGGTGCAGCTTTTTTGTATATAGCTGTCTGTGATCCAGTGTGCACACAATACAATATTGTGTGCTTTAGACAGTCACGTGGGATTCCCTGATTTTCACCACCGTTACTTCCCACTGAGCTATGCCTTTTGTCCGATCACAGAGCGTGTCTAGCTGGCCTGCCATCCATGGAATTGTCTGTGCTCCGGCTCTATACAGGTGCACGCCCACCGGTTGCTTAGCGACATGGGACTCAGAGGCTGCACTACCCGAAGCATGGCACTTCCTGTTTTATGGTTTGCGGTCCAGTGCGCATGCGCCAGTGACGTGATCGGATCAAACAGGATTCCCCCTTCTATATGACGTATGCGGCTCACCCCCGCTGTTAATGAAACGCAGGCACTATTAGCTGCTACTATTGGCTCTTTTGACACTTTCTGTCCGCCCCAGATGGTCTTTAATGAATTGGGTCATATGATAGCTCCTTGATTTCTGGATTGGTCACTTATCTGTATAAATAAACCTGCGTTGCACTAATAAGCCACACCTCCTGACGAAGACCCATTTGGAAACATATGTTGAGGTTGCCTGTCCTGTGCTGTTACTCTCTTGAGGTAATGGATCCTTTTGATTAAGTCTGCCCTTTTTATGTATACTTTTGTCTGCATATATTAATTGCACTGGTCACTTTACCTTATTTGGACCCACCTGTTTGCACAATGTACTGGTCGGGACCCTCTTATTGTGACCAAACATAAATACCAAAACCTTTTGGTTTAAAGCAGTGCAATTTCTTCCAGCATTTGGCACTTTACTAAGGTCTTTTTAGCTTTGTTGCATGTTTGACCTTTTTTGCCTGCTGTTTGTTATTTCTCTTGGGGCTCACCTTTTTGTCATCTAGATCCACCCTCTATTAAGTTATCTGTAACCAACTTTGATATATACATATATTCGTTTTGCACCAGGTCTGGGTTTTTATGCAGTGTTATTTATTTTTTCGCTTTTTGTCTTTTAAAGTGTATTTAATAAAATTCAATTTTTTAGCCTAATACTTTGGTGTTCTTATGTGTTGCAATTTTTGAGATCAATACATGAAAGATTTTACGTAAAACATTGTGTGGCACTCCGAGAAGAGACGCACATAAAGGCCTCTGAGTCTAATGTGCCCATTTTGAGGAACTGAGTCTTTGTAGTATTTTCCTTTGCCAGGGCAGTCCAAAATTTTGAGGTTCACCAATGACCCTGCATACAGACGTGCATGAGGGCCTGTAAACCTGAAGTGCCCATTGGAAGGAAGTGGGTCTTTTGTAGTATAGCCCTTAGGCAGGGCAGCCAAAAATTGGGAGGCTCCACGTTGTCCCTGGATAGAGACGTGCATGAGGGCCTGTAAACCTGAAGTGCCCATTGGAAGGAAGTGGGTCTTTTGTAGTATAGCCCTTAGGCAGGGCAGCCAAAAATTGGGAGGCTCCACGTTGTCCCTGGATAGAGACGTGCATGAGGGCCTGTAAACCTGAAGTGCCCATTGAAAGGAAGTGGGTCTTTTGTAGTATAGCCCTTAGGCAGGGCAGCCAAAAATTGGGAGGCTCCACGTTGTCCCTGGATAGAGACGTTCATGATGGCCTGTAAACCTGAAGTGCCCATTGGAAGGAAGTGGGTCTTTTGTAGTATAGCCCTTAGGCACGGCAGCCAAAAATTGGGAGGCTCCACGTTGTCCCTGGATAGAGACGTGCATGAGAGCCTGTAAACCTGAAGTGCCCATTGGAAGGAAGTGGGTCTTTTGTAGTATAGTTCTTAGGCAGGGCAGCCAAAAATTGGGAGGCTCCACGTTGTCCCTGGATAGAGACGTGCATGAGGGCCTGTAAACCTGAAGTGCCCATTGGAAGGAAGTGGGTCTTTTGTAGTATAGCCCTTAGGCAGGGCAGCCAAAAATTGGGAGGCTCCACGTTGTCCCTGGATAGAGACGTGCATGAGGGCCTGTAAACCTGAAGTGCCCATTGGAAGGAAGTGGGTCTTTTGTAGTATAGCCCTTAGGCAGGGCAGCCAAAAATTGGGAGGCTCCACGTTGTCCCTGGATAGAGACGTGCATGAGGGCCTGTAAACCTGAAGTGCCCATTGGAAGGAAGTGGGTCTTTTGTAGTATAGCCCTTAGGCAGGGCAGCCAAAAATTGGGAGGTTCCACGTTATCCCTGGATAGAGACGTGCATGAGGGCCTGTAAACCTGAAGTGCCCATTGGAAGGAAGTGGGTCTTTTGTAGTATAGCCCTTAGGCAGGGCAGCCAAAAATTGGGAGGCTCCACGTTGTCCCTGCATAGAGACGTGCATGAGGGCCTCAAAACATTGTTCCCGTTGCAAAGGAGCGGGTCTCCTGTCGTTTTAATGTCCATTCTGCAAAGAATGGGCGAAAAAATTTACCACTGGGGGTATACCTGAAACAAAGGCCTAACTCTTGTAACGGTCATCATTAGAGATGAGCGAACCGGTCCCGGTTCGGCTCGAGGTCGGTTCGCCGAACGGAAGTCCCGTTAGAGTTCGGTTCGTCGAACGTTCGACGAACCGAACTCGAACTGCATAGGAAACAATGGCAGGCAATCACAAACACAGAAAAACACCTAGAAAACACCCTCAAAGGTTTCCAAAAGGTGACAAACAACTCAAACACATGGGAAAGTGACAAGGACATATACTCATGCGAAAACAAAACAGCTGGACAAGGAAAAAGAGGAGGACACACAGATATATGAGTATATGCAAGGAAACATCGATTCCATTATTGTGCAACTTGAGCCCTGCTCATTTTAGACTTCCAATCTGGATAAATTGCCTGAGCTCGCCACGTACGCCTTGGGGATCTTGTCGTGTCCTGCAGCCAGCGTTCTCTCGGAACCTGTCTTCAGTGCTGCTGGGGGTCTGCTGGCAGATAAGCACACGTGTCTGTCCACTGACAATGTGGACATGGCTCTCAGAGGACTTTTCTTCCCCTGGGTCAGCCAGGGGACGGGAAAGGCACGCGTATTTTTGAGACTGCTTCATGCAAAGCATCTTTTTCTTTTTCAAAAGGGGGCTCAACCGATGCCAGTCAAGTGGGGTGTGTGTGGCACAGTTAGTGGAAACGAGGGAGACTGTGGTTGGAGTCCCCTCGCTGTGTCTCTAAAAGAACCAAGATGAACAAGTCATGGCTCTCAGAGGACTTTTCTTCCCCTGGGTCAGCCAGGGGACGGGAAAGGCACGCGTATTTTTGAGAGTGCTTCATGCAAAGCATCTTTTTCTTTTTCAAAAGGGGGCTCAACCGATGCCAGTCAAGTGGGGTGTGTGTGGCCCAGTTAGTGGAAACGAGGGAGACTGTGGTTGGAGTCCCCTCGCTGTGTCTCTAAAAGAACCAAGATGAACAAGTCATGGCTCTCAGAGGACTTTTCTTCCCCTGGGTCAGCCAGGGGACGGGAAAGGCACGCGTATTTTTGAGAGTGCTTCATGCAAAGCATCTTTTTCATTTTGAAAAGGGGCATCAACTGATGTCAGTCAAGAGGGGTGTGTGTGGCACAGTTAGTGTAAACGAGGGAGACTGTGGTTGCAGTCCCCTCGCTGTGTTTCTAAAAGAAACAAGATGAACAAGTCATGGCTCTCAGCGGACTTTTCTTCCCCTGGGTCAGCCAGGGGACGGGAAAGGCACGCGTATTTTTGAGAGTGCTTCATGCAAAGCATCTTTTTATTTTTCAAAAGGGGGGTCAACCGATGCCAGTCAAGTGGGGTGTGTGTGGCACAGTTAGTGTAAACGAGGGAGACTGTGGTTGGAGTCCCCTCGCTGTGTCTCTAAAAGAACCAAGATGAACAAGTCATGGCTCTCAGCGGACTTTTCTTCCCCTGGGTCAGCCAGGGGACGGGAAAGGCACGCGTATTTTTGAGAGTTCTTCATGCAAAGCATCTTTTTCTTTTTCAAAAGGGGGCTCAACCGATGCCAGTCAAGTGGGGTGTGTGTGGCCCAGTTAGTGTAAACGAGGGAGACTGTGGTTGGAGTCCCCTCGCTGTGTCTCTAAAAGAACCAAGATGAAGAAGTCATGGCTCTCAGCGGACTTTTCTTCCCCTGGGTCAGCCAGGGGACGGGAAAGGCACGCGTATTTTTGAGAGTGCTTCATGCAAAGCATCTTTTTCATCTTGAAAATTGGGTCAACTGATACCAGTCAAGTGGGGTGTGTGTGGCCCATTTAGTGGAAACGAGGGAGACTGTGGTTGGAGTCCCCTCGCTGTGTCTCTAAAAGAACCAAGATGAACAAGTCATAGCTCTCAGCGGACTTTTCTTCCCCTGGGTCAGCCAGGGGACGGGAAAGGCACGCGTATTTTTGAGAGTGCTTCATGCAAAGCATCTTTTTCTTTTTCAAAAGGGGGCTCAACCGATGCCAGTCAAGTGGGGTGTGTGTGGCACAGTTAGTGTAAACGAGGGAGACTGTGGTTGGAGTCCCCTCGCTGTGTTTTACATGCTTTTAGAAGGGCATGACATGGCTTGGAGGTTGACTTTCAGCATCTGCAAACTGTTGGCTACCAAAATGCTGCCTTTCCAACAACTGTGGTTATAGACAATGAGGAACATACTGATGAAGATGAGACGCAGATACCCGATTGGGATGACAACTTAAATATTCGGTCAGGGCAAGAAGAGGCTCGGTCTGAGGGGAAGGGGAGTGCAAACACAACAATTGATGATGAAGTTCTAGATCCCACCTACTGTCAACCCACAGTCAGACACTCGAGGAGGTCAACAGAGGCGGTGGAGGAGGATGCAACCGACGACGAAGTAACCTTGCGCCTTCCTGGACACAGTCAGAGCACTGGTAGCACGTCTACAACTGCATCCTCAGCCACCACTCTGCCTCTGAGCATTATTCGGGGTGGATCAACAGGTCGCATGGCCTCTAAGCCTTGCCTAGCCTGGTCCTTTTTTGACATAAAAAAAGATCGCCCAAATTATGTGATCTGTAACATTTGGCATGGTTATCTTAGTAGAGGTCAAAACCTCAGCAGTTTGACAACTTCTTCCATGAATCGTCACATGAATAAATATCATATGGCCTGGTGGGAAGCTCACCGTGCTGCAATGCGGCCTAGCGGAGCCAACCATCCACCGCCTGCCCCTTCCAGTGCATCCGCGCGCTCGTCATCTTCTAGGACTGTGGGGACAGCTGTCACACCTGTTTTTCCACCCACAACTTCCATCACTGTAACCGCAACAGGCAGTTTGCTTGGTAGGTCGTCAGTTGGTTTGGAAGGGGAAACAAATGATTGTGTACAGCTCTCTCAAACATCGATAGCACCAACGTTGGATGAAGGCAACATCATGTCTCCGCCTGCACTTTCCTCACAAACCTGCATTTTTCCAGGGACACCCTACTCAACACCGTCTACACACAGCAGCCAGATCTCTGTCCCTCAGATGTGGTCAAATAAAAGGCCACTTCCTGCGACCCATGACAAAGCTAAGAGGTTGACTCTATCCCTCTGTAAGCTGTTGGCTACCGAAATGCTGCCTTTCCGCCTAGTGGACACACAGGATTTTAGAGACCTTATGTCTGTCGCTGTGCCCCAGTACCAGATGCCTAGTCGCCACTACTTTTCTAAGAAAGGTGTGCCCGCGCTACACCAGCATGTCGCACACAACATCACCGCTTCCTTGAGAAACTCTGTGTGTGAACGGGTGCATTTCACCACCGATACTTGGACCAGTAAGCATGGACAGGGACGTTACATGTCGCTGACTGGCCACTGGGTAACTATGGTGATAGATGGTGAAGGGTCTGCTGCACAAGTCTTGCCGTCCCCACGACTTGTGTGTCAATCCTCTGTCTGTCCAAGTTCCGCCACTGCTTCTGCATCCTCCACCTCATCTGGGTCCTTCACCTCCGCCCCAAGCCTGCCTGGTCAGGCCACCAGCGTTCTCACTGCGCAGAAGGAATCACGCAACCCTCATTACTATGCTGGCAGCAGAGCGCAACGGCATCAGGCGGTCTTTAGCTTGACATGTCTTGGGAATAAGAGTCACACAGCTGAGGAGTTGTGGTCAGCTCTGCGGTCCGAGTTTAATAAATGGTTGTCTCCACTCAACCTGCAGCCTGGTAAGGCCGTGTGCGACAATGCTGCAAACCTGGGTGCGGCCCTTCGCCTGGGCAAGCTGGCACACGTGCCTTGTATGGCTCACGTGTTTAACCTTGTTGTCCAGCAATTTTAACCCACTATCACGGCCTAGATGGGCTTCTGCACAGGGCATGGTCACTCTCTGCTCACTTCTGCCGTTTAAACGCCGCAGCTGACTTGACTTGCATTGCTCCAGAAGTCTTTCAGCCTGCCGGTTCATCACCTGAAATGCGATGTATCGACACGCTGGAATTCGACTCTCCACATGATACAGTGACAGCACCACCGAGCCCTGGTGCATTACGTCATGACGTATAGCCTAGGCCAATGAGATGCAGAGGTGGGGCAGATTACACTGCTAGAGTGGTCTTAGATCAAGGACCTATGCACCCTTCTGCACAGTTTCGACATGGCGACGAATATGTTTAGCGCTGACAATGCCATTATCAGCATGACGATTCCAGTCATTTACATGCTGGAGCACACGCTAAACACTATTCGGAGTCAGGGGGTGGGACAACAGGAAGGGGAGGAACTACAGGAGGATTCATATGCGCAAGACACAACAACATCACCAAGGTCCAGACGTTCATCATCACCAAGGCGCCAGGCATGGGACCATGGGGGACAGGGATCAACAAGGGTGCATGGTAGCAGGCGAGATGTTGAGGAAGGTGCAGGAGGACATGAAGATATGGAGGACGAACTGTCCATGGACATGGAAGACTCAGCAGATGAGGGGGACCTTGGTCAAATTTCAGTTGAAAGAGGTTGGGGGGAGATGTCAGAGGAAGAAAGAACGGTTAGCACCTCTATGCCACAAACACAGCGTGGACTTGGTCCGCATGGCTGCGCAAGACACATGAGTGCCTTCTTGTTGCACTACCTCCAACATGACCCTCGTATTGTCAAAATTAGAAGTGATGATGACTACTGGCTTGCCACACTATTAGATCCCCGGTACAAGTCCAAATTTTGTGACATAATTCCAGCCATAGAAAGGGACGCACGTATGCAGGAGTATCAGCAGAAGCTGTTACTCGATCTTAGATCCGCTTTTCCACCAAACAACCGTGCAGGTGCAGGGAGTGAATCTCCCAGTTGTAACTTGACAAACATGGGACGGTCTCGTCATCTTCAACAGTCTACACGTACCAGTAGGACCGTATCTGGTGCTGGTAACAGCAATTTAATGGAATCTTTTCATAATTTTTTTAGACCCTCCTTTGCAAGGCCACCAGAGACAACAAGTCTGACACATAGTCAACGGCTGGAGAGGATGATACAGGAGTATCTACAAATGAACATCGATGCCATGACTTTGCAAATAGAGCCTTGCTCATTTTGGGCTTCAAATCTAGAAAAATGGCCAGAGCTATCCAGTTACGCCTTGGAGATTTTGTCGTGTCCAGCTGCCAGCGTTGTCTCTGAACGTGTCTTCAGTGCTGCTCGGTGTGTGCTGACAGATAAGCGCACGCGTCTGTCCAGTGACAATGTGGACAGACTGACGTTCATCAAAATTAACAAGTCATGGATCCAGAAGGAATTTACAACCCCTGTGTCATCCTGGGGAGAGTAAATACTTGTGGATTTGGAATGTGCTTGATGCAAATCTAGCTGTGAAGTGTACAACTATGGCACTACTGCTGCCACTGAATGAGTGGGTGTGTGTGGGGCACAATTTTTGGAAAAAAGGGAGGCTCCGCTTGGAGTAACCCTTGCTTACATTGTTTTTAAAAGGAGCAAAGATGACCAAGTCATGGTTCAGCAAAGACTTTATCTACCTACCCCGGTGTCATGCTGGGGACGGTTAATTATGGCGTATTTTTGAATGTGCTTGATGCAAATCAAAACATCCTGTTTGCAACTAGGGCACAAGTGCTGCCACTGATGGGGTGTCTGTGTGCCCAATTTTTGGAAAAAGGGAGACTCCGCTTGGAGTAACCCTTGCTTGCTGTGTTTTTTAAAAATGATACAAGATGAACAGATCTGAAGGCAAGATGAAGGCAACATCATGTCTCCGCCTGCACTTTCCTCACAAACCTGCATTTTTCCAGGGACACCCTACTCAACACCGTCTACAGACAGCAGCCAGATCTCTGTCCCTCAGATGTGGTCAAATAAAAGGCCACTTCCTGCGACCCATGACAAAGCTAAGTGGTTGACTCTATCCCTCTGTAAGCTGTTGGCTACCGAAATGCTGCCTTTCCGCCTAGTGGACACACAGGATTTTAGAGACCTTATGTCTGTCGCTGTGCCCCAGTACCAGATGCCCAATCACCACTGCTTCTCCAAGAAAAGCATGCCCGCGCTACACCAGCATGTCGCACACAACATCACCACTTCCTTGAGAAAATCTGTGTGCGACAGGGTGCATTTCAACACAGATACTTGGACCAGTAAGCATAGACAGGGTCATTACATGTCACTGACTGGGCACTGGCAAACTATGGTGAGAGATGGAGAAGGGTCTGCTGTACAAGTCTTGCCGTCCCCACGAGTTGTTTCAATCCTTCTTCTGTATGTAGAAGTTAATACACTGCTTCTGCCTCTTCAACCTCGTGTGGGTCCTCCACCTTGGCGCAAACCCTGTGTGGTCAGGCCACCCTTCCTTGCAACTGCGCACAAGGACTACCACACACCTCCTTACTATGCTGGCAGCAGAGCTCAATGCCATCAGGCGGTCAAAGTTTTACTTTGAAATGTATGGGAAATGTGAGTCACACCGCTATTCCAGAGAATAGTAGTCAGGCAGGGTCAAAACATTAATTGAGGAACAGGAACAGAATGGGACGGCCAGGACTTAATCAGAAAACAAGCAGAGGTGAAATGCGGATCGGCCAACAAGGTACATAAACAGCAAGCAGGAAAAGTAGTCAGGTAACAAGCACACAAAATCATAAAACTGAACTGGGGGTAAAATTAACCAGAGGTTCATAGCTATGTCTGGCAGTGGTCTGCAGACAGGATGGGCATAAAAAAGGGTGTGGTGTCTTCCCATTGGTTGTAGCTGAATGATGGTATTTCATCTGTGAGATACCCACCAGCTACATTCAGCCAGAGATTCTGCATCTGTCAAGGTAATGCAGCCCAGTGGGTGAGCATAACCTGCGTCCACCTGCGCCGCTGGCATCGACTACTCTCCCATCATCAGCACTATTCATGAAAGGAACACGTTGTCACCTGGCGACCGGAGTACAAATTGACGGAGCGGACTCCGTTGGTGACTTAACAGCCGTGTGCGGCAATGATGCAAACCTGGCTGCGGGCCATCCTCAGGGCAATGTGACACACGTGCCTTGTATGGCTCACGTGTTGAACCGAATTCTCCAGCAATTTTTAAAACACCATCACGGCCTACATGGCCTTGTGCAGCGGGCACGCTCGCTATGTGCTCACTTCCATCGTGCGCACACAGCAGCTCAACAACTTTCATCACTCCGGAAGTCTTAGGGTCTGGCAGTTAAACGCCGGAAATGCGATGTTCCGACACGCAGGAATTGGAATCTGCACATATTGCAGCGTGTGTGGCAGCACCGCAGAGCCCTACTGAAATACGGTATGACATATAGCCTGGGATAACTTGATCAAGAGGTGGTGCAGATCACGCTGCTGGAGTGGTGTCAGATCAAGGACCTATGCACCCTGCTACACAGTTTACAAATGTCGACGAAGATGTTTAGCACTGGCAATGTCATTCTCAGCGTGACAATTCTGGTCATCTACATGATGGAGCACACTGTAATTATTATTCGGAGTCAGGTGTTGGGACAAGAGGAAGGGGAGGAAGTACAGGAGGAGTCATATGCGGAAGGGATAACAAGATCTACGAGGTCCAGATGGTCAGCGGCACCTATGCGGCATTCATGGTGAGGGAGAGGGATTAACAAGGGCGCATAGTATCAGCAAAAAGTGTTGATGAAAGTGCAGGAGCCCATGAAGAAATGGAGGATGAACTGGCGATGGGCATGGAAGACTCAGCAGATGAGTGAGAGCTTGCTCACATTTCGGTTGTGCGAGGTTGTGGGGAGAGGGCAGAGGAAGGATGCACGATTCTCACCTCTCTGCCACCAACACACCAAGGACTTGGTCCTCCTGGATGCACAAGACACATGAGCGCCTTCTTGCTGCACTACCTACATGACCCTCGGATTGTATGAATTTGACGTAATCCTGAATACTGGGTTGCCACACTGTTAGATCCCCGGTACAAGACAAAATTTGGCGAACTAATTCCTGCCATAGAAATGGACGCACGTATACAGGAGTATATGCAGAATGTGGTACGCAATCTTAGATCTACTTTTCCACTAAACACCAGTGCTGCACAGAGTGAATCTCAACGCTTTGTCATGGATAGGAGGAAATGGTCTTTTACTTGTCCACATCGGAGGGACCGAGGGATGGCTGCTGTGCTGAGATGGCGTTGAGTACGGTGTCCCTGCACAGTTGCACTTTTGGTCATATCCCAAAATGAGTTGAAAAAGGACAGATGCTGTTGGAAAGGGGAACAGGTGTGTTGGAAAGGGGAAAAAAGTTTTGGTCCGTGGATTTGGTGGTTAAGCAACTTTAACATTTGCTGAAGAAACACCATCTGTTACAGTGGGACTGGCAGATTTGGATAAAGTGGTATATAATCTGTGACCGCTATATAACGAAAATTAATAAGAAAAGAAAGAGAAAGGTATATATCCCCATCAGCAGTCAGTGTCCACCGTGCTCCCAGTTGGAAAAGGAGAGGTTGGCAACTGGAAGGTTTGGTGGAGGATACAGAGCTGTGTGGCTATGAAACTAATAGTAGCCTGAACCGAGTTAGACGCCATTCGGATCTGGAGACTGTGAGCCCTGTTAGCGTCACAGGGTCCACATGCCCACCCAGCCCAGGAACTCCCTGTTAACAACACAGGGGCCATTGAGTACGCTGACCGTGTGCGTAGGGGCACACCTGTGGACAGCAGGCGCATCAGCAGCAGCAGGCCTGTTAATGCCACTGGGCTGCACAAGCAGGACTGGTAGGACAGGAGCTGGTCTTAACCGTTCTGCGTTACCAACTGTGGTGGTGGCCTGCATCGACACCCTATCCCTGCCTACCTCTGGCCTAAAGCCGCAATGGGTTCAACACATGGAGGTGTGCTCTTTCGGAGCATAATAGAAGACTGCGCACCTCCTTGTTGGCTCCAGCCCCTTTTATAACCTGGGTCCGCCCCAAACCAGGGTGAACCACAATGCACCTCCTGGAGACAAAAGTAGAGTGACACGTCATGAGTGGCATAACTAGCGTCCTATTTGGAACCGCAACTTCAATGATGACCTCATGGCTGCCATGACCCAAACACCTCACCAGTCATCGTCTGACCATCAATAATGCGGTGACAAGTCATAGGTGTGGGCCTCTGCAAGCCACTTGGGAGGACACCTGATGCCCTGTGGTCTATATGGGACCCCCACATCAGGGCCAGGGCCAAAGAGTTCATTACCGGACCTAGTCTCTGATGCAGGAAGTGCCTGAGCATGCTCAGTAGCATGAAATACAGTCTCTGAAAAAAGACTATCAGCTTTAGCATGGTGTCTAGGCACAAAACAGGACTTAGACCCGGCACGGAATGCAAGCACCTGTGCAATGAGGCTTTTCACACTTTGTGTGGGAGCATGCGCTGTATCCCGAAAAGAAGACTTAGCGTCAGGAATAACACAGTCAGGCTGAGCATACTCACTAGGCGAAACACTGTAATTATGCTGCAGCTGGGGTACATCGGCACACGCATGCGCACTAGCTGCCTCTCCACACTTAGACGTGGAGGGGAAATTGCTCTTGGAGATGCTGTCTATGAACAGAAGGAAAAGCTAAAGGAAGCCTGACTTTCTATCCCTCCGAATTATGAAATGCAGCAATGAATTCCATGAGTTTGCTATAACATTAGCGTAGCAAAATGTGCATGAGGGTGTCATGTAGAGGTGCTAGAAATAGCTTGTCACCAGTGGGGCACTAATAGAATACAACAGCCAGTTCTATGATGCCACTAAATGGCAGTATTTTGTGCTATCATTATAGCTTATTAAAAACAGAGCAGGAGGGTGTCATGCAGAGGTGCTGCACAAAGATTTGCAGTAGTGTGAATAGACAAAAGTACAATAGCCACGTTTAGGATGCCACTAGGTACACTGAGTGTTTGCTAGTATAATGGCTTAGTTTAAAAAAGTTTGAGTGTGCAATGCAGGCAGACGTGCTGCAAATATCTTTACAATAGTGTGAATAGACAAAAGTGCAATAGCCACGTTTAGGATGCCACTAGGTACACTGAGTGTTTGCTAGTATAATGGCTTAGTTTAAAAAAGTTTGAGTGTGCAATGCAGGCAGACGTGCTGCAAATATCTTTACAATAGTGTGAATAGACAAAAGTACAATAGCCACGTTTAGGTTGCCACTAGGTACACTGACTGTTTGCTAGTATAATGGCTGAGTTAAAAAAAGGTGGAGTGTGCAATGCAGGCAGACGTGCTGCAAATATCTTTACAATAGTGTGAATAGACAAAAGTCCAATAGCCACGTTTAGGATGCCACTAGGTACACTGACTGTTTGCTAGTATAATGGCTTAGTTTAAAAAAGTTGGAGTGTGCAATGCAGGCAGACGTGCTCTGCAAATGTCTTTGCACTAGTGGGACTATAGCAAAGTCCAATAGCCACGTTTAGGATGCCACTAGGTACACTGAGTGTTTGCTAGTATAATGGCTTAGTTTAAAAAAGTTTGAGTGTGCAATGCAGGCAGACGTGCTGCAAATATCTTTACAATAGTGTGAATAGACAAAAGTACAATAGCCACGTTTAGGATGCCACTAGGTACACTGAGTGTTTGCTAGTATAATGGCTTAGTTTAAAAAAGTTTGAGTGTGCAATGCAGGCAGACGTGCTGCAAATATCTTTACAATAGTGTGAATAGACAAAAGTACAATAGCCACGTTTAGGATGCCACTAGGTACACTGACTGTTTGCTAGTATAATGGCTGAGTTAAAAAAAGGTGGAGTGTGCAATGCAGGCAGACGTGCTGCAAATATCTTTACAATAGTGTGAATAGACAAAAGTCCAATAGCCACGTTTAGGATGCCACTAGGTACACTGACTGTTTGCTAGTATAATGGCTTACTTTAAAAAAGTTGGAGTGTGCAATGCAGGCAGACGTGCTCTGCAAATGTCTTTGCACTAGTGGGACTATAGCAAAGTCCAATAGCCACGTTTAGGATGCCACTAGGTACACTGAGTGTTTGCTAGTAAAATGGCTTAGTTTAAAAAAGTTGGAGTGTGCAATGCAGGCAGACGTGCTCTGCAAATGTCTTTGCACTAGTGGGACTATAGCAAAGTCCAATAGCCACGTTTAGGATGCCACTAGGTACACTGAGTGTTTGCTAGTATAATGGCTTAGTTTAAAAAAGTTTGAGTGTGCAATGCAGGCAGACGTGCTGCAAATATCTTTACAATAGTGTGAATAGACAAAAGTACAATAGCCACGTTTAGGATGCCACTAGGTACACTGACTGTTTGCTAGTATAATGGCTTAGTTATAATGAGTTGGAGTGTGCAATGCAGGCAGACGTGCTGCAAATATCTTTACAATAGTGTGAATAGACAAAAGTCCAATAGCCACGTTTAGGATGCCACTAGGTACACTGAGTGTTTGCTAGTTTAATGGCTTAGTTTAAAAAAGTTTGAGTGTGCAATACAGGCAGACGTGCTGCAAATATCTTTACAATAGTGTGAATAAACAAAAGTACAATAGCCACGTTTAGGATGCCACTAGGTACACTGAGTGTTTGCTAGTATAATGGCTTAGTTTAAAAAAGTTTGAGTGTGCAATGCAGGCAGACGTGCTGCAAATATCTTTACAATAGTGTGAATAGATAAAAGTACAATAGCCCCGTTTAGGATGCCACTAGGTACACTGAGTGTTTGCTAGTATAATGGCTTAGTTTAAAAAAGTTTGAGTGTGCAATGCAGGCAGACGTGCTGCAAATATCTTTACAATAGTGTGAATAGACAAAAGTACAATAGCCACGTTTAGGATGCCACTAGGTACACTGAGTGTTTGCTAGTTTAATGGCTTAGTTTAAAAAAGTTGGAGTGTGCAATGCAGGCAGACGTGCTGCAAATATCTTTACAATAGTGTGAATAGACAAAAGTACAATAGCCACGTTTAGGATGCCACTAGGTACACTGAGTGTTTGCTAGTATAATGGCTTAGTTTAAAAAAGTTTGAGTGTGCAATGCAGGCAGACGTGCTGCAAATATCTTTACAATAGTGTGAATTGACAAAAGTACAATAGCCACGTTTAGGATGCCACTAGGTACACTGACTGTTTGCTAGTATAATGGCTTAGTTATAATGAGTTGGAGTGTGCAATGCAGGCAGACGTGCTGCAAATATCTTTACAATAGTGTGAATAGACAAAAGTCCAATAGCCACGTTTAGGATGCCACTAGGTACACTGAGTGTTTGCTAGTATAATGGCTTAGTTTAAAAAAGTTTGAGTGTGCAAAGCAGGCAGACGTGCTGCAAATATCTTTACAATAGTGTGAATAGACAAAAGTACAATAGCCACGTTTAGGATGCCACTAGGTACACTGAGTGTTTGCTAGTTTAATGGCTTAGTTTAAAAAAGTTGGAGTGTGCAATGCAGGCAGACGTGCTGCAAATATCTTTACAATAGTGTGAATAGACAAAAGTACAATAGCCACGTTTAGGATGCCACTAGGTACACTGAGTGTTTGCTAGTATAATGGCTTAGTTTAAAAAAGTTGGAGTGTGCAATGCAGGCAGACGTGCTGCAAATATCTTTACAATAGTGTGAATAGACAAAAGTACAATAGCCACGTTTAGGATGCCACTAGGTACACTGAGTGTTTGCTAGTATAATGGCTTAGTTTAAAAAAGTTGGAGTGTGCAATGCAGGCAGACGTGCTCTGCAAATGTCTTTGCACTAGTGGGACTATAGCAAAGTCCAATAGCCACGTTTAGGATGCCACTAGGTACACTGACTGTTTGCTAGTATAATGGCTTAGTTTAAAAAAGTTTGAGTGTGCAATGCAGGCAGACGTGCTGCAAATATCTTTACAATAGTGTGAATAGACAAAAGTACAATAGCCACGTTTAGGATGCCACTAGGTACACTGAGTGTTTGCTAGTTTAATGGCTTAGTTTAAAAAAGTTGGAGTGTGCAATGCAGGCAGACGTGCTGCAAATATCTTTACAATAGTGTGAATAGACAAAAGTACAATAGCCACGTTTAGGATGCCACTAGGTACACTGAGTGTTTGCTAGTATAATGGCTTAGTTTAAAAAAGTTTGAGTGTGCAATGCAGGCAGATGTGCTGCAAATATCGTTACAATAGTGTGAATAGACAAAAGTACAATAGCCACGTTTAGGATGCCACTAGGTACACTGAGTGTTTGCTAGTATAATGGCTTAGTTTAAAAAAGTTTGAGTGTGCAATGCAGGCAGACGTGCTGCAAATATCTTTACAATAGTGTGAATAGACAAAAGTACAATAGCCACGTTTAGGATGCCACTAGGTACACTGAGTGTTTGCTAGTATAATGGCTTAGTTTAAAAAAGTTTGAGTGTGCAATGCAGGCAGACGTGCTGCAAATATGTTTACAATAGTGTGAATAGACAAAAGTACAATAGCCACGTTTAGGATGCCACTAGGTACACTGAGTGTTTGCTAGTTTAATGGCTTAGTTTAAAAAAGTTGGAGTGTGCAATGCAGGCAGACGTGCTGCAAATATCTTTACAATAGTGTGAATAGACAAAAGTCCAATAGCCACGTTTAGGATGCCACTAGGTACACTGAGTGTTTGCTAGTATAATGGCTTAGTTTAAAAAAGTTTGAGTGTGCAATGCAGGCAGACGTGCTGCAAATATCTTTACAATAGTGTGAATAGACAAAAGTACAATAGCCACGTTTAGGATGCCACTAGGTACACTGACTGTTTGCTAGTATAATGGCTTAGTTATAATGAGTTGGAGTGTGCAATGCAGGCAGACGTGCTGCAAATATCTTTACAATAGTGTGAATAGACAAAAGTCCAATAGCCACGTTTAGGATGCCACTAGGTACACTGAGTGTTTGCTAGTATAATGGCTTAGTTTAAAAAAGTTTGAGTGTGCAATGCAGGCAGACGTGCTGCAAATATCTTTACAATAGTGTGAATAGACAAAAGTACAATAGCCACGTTTAGGATGCCACTAGGTACACTGAGTGTTTGCTAGTATAATGGCTTAGTTTAAAAAAGTTTGAGTGTGCAATGCAGGCAGACGTGCTGCAAATATCTTTACAATAGTGTGAATAGACAAAAGTACAATAGCCACGTTTAGGATGCCACTAGGTACACTGACTGTTTGCTAGTATAATGGCTGAGTTAAAAAAAGGTGGAGTGTGCAATGCAGGCAGAAGTGCTGCAAATATCTTTACAATAGTGTGAATAGACAAAAGTCCAATAGCCACGTTTAGGATGCCACTAGGTACACTGACTGTTTGCTAGTATAATGGCTTAGTTTCAAAAAGTTGGAGTGTGCAATGCAGGCAGACGTGCTCTGCAAATGTCTTTGCACTAGTGGGACTATAGCAAAGTCCAATAGCCACGTTTAGGATGCCACTAGGTACACTGAGTGTTTGCTAGTAAAATGGCTTAGTTTAAAAAAGTTGGAGTGTGCAATGCAGGCAGACGTGCTCTACAAATGTCTTTGCACTAGTGGGACTATAGCAAAGTCCAATAGCCACGTTTAGGATGCCACTAGGTACACTGAGTGTTTGCTAGTATAATGGCTTAGTTTAAAAAAGTTTGAGTGTGCAATGCAGGCAGACGTGCTGCAAATATCTTTACAATAGTGTGAATAGACAAAAGTACAATAGCCACGTTTAGGATGCCACTAGGTACACTGAGTGTTTGCTAGTTTAATGGCTTAGTTTAAAAAAGTCGGAGTGTGCAATGCAGGCAGACGTGCTGCAAATATCTTTACAATAGTGTGAATAGACAAAAGTACAATAGCCACGTTTAGGATGCCACTAGGTACACTGAGTGTTTGCTAGTATAATGGCTTAGTTTAAAAAAGTTTGAGTGTGCAATGCAGGCAGACGTGCTGCAAATATCGTTACAATAGTGTGAATAGACAAAAGTACAATAGCCACGTTTAGGATGCCACTAGGTACACTGAGTGTTTGCTAGTATAATGGCTTAGTTTAAAAAAGTTGGAGTGTGCAATGCAGGCAGACGTGCTGCAAATATCTTTACAATAGTGTGAATAGACAAAAGTACAATAGCCACGTTTAGGATGCCACTAGGTACACTGAGTGTTTGCTAGTATAATGGCTTAGTTTAAAAACGTTTGAGTGTGCAATGCAGGCAGACGTGCTGCAAATATCTTTACAATAGTGTGAATAGACAAAAGTACAATAGCCACGTTTAGGATGCCACTAGGTACACTGACTGTTTGCTAGTATAATGGCTTAGTTATAATGAGTTGGAGTGTGCAATGCAGGCAGACGTGCTGCAAATATCTTTACAATAGTGTGAATAGACAAAAGTCCAATAGCCACGTTTAGGATGCCACTAGGTACACTGAGTGTTTGCTAGTATAATGGCTTAGTTTAAAAAAGTTTGAGTGTGCAATGCAGGCAGACGTGCTGCAAATATCTTTACAATAGTGTGAATAGACAAAAGTACAATAGCCACGTTTAGGATGCCACTAGGTACACAGATTGTTTGCTAGTATAATGGCTTACTTTAAAAAAGTTTGAGTGTGCAATGCAGGCAGACGTGCTGCAAATATCTTTACAATAGTGTGAATAGACAAAAGTACAATAGCCACGTTTAGGATGCCACTAGGTACACTGACTGTTTGCTAGTATAATGGCTGAGTTAAAAAAAGGTGGAGTGTGCAATGCAGGCAGACGTGCTGCAAATATCTTTACAATAGTGTGAATAGACAAAAGTCCAATAGCCACGTTTAGGATGCCACTAGGTACACTGACTGTTTGCTAGTATAATGGCTGAGTTAAAAAAAGGTGGAGTGTGCAATGCAGGCAGACGTGCTGCAAATATCTTTACAATAGTGTGAATAGACAAAAGTCCAATAGCCACGTTTAGGATGCCACTAGGTACACTGACTGTTTGCTAGTATAATGGCTTAGTTTCAAAAAGTTGGAGTGTGCAATGCAGGCAGACGTGCCTTGCAAATGTCTTTGCACTAGTGGGACTATAGCAAAGTCCAATAGCCACGTTTAGGATGCCACTAGGTACACTGAGTGTTTGCTAGTAAAATGGCTTAGTTTAAAAAAGTTGGAGTGTGCAATGCAGGCAGACGTGCTCTACAAATGTCTTTGCACTAGTGGGACTATAGCAAAGTCCAATAGCCACGTTTAGGATCCCACTAGGTACACTGAGTGTTTGCTAGTATAATGGCTTAGTTTAAAAAAGTTTGAGTGTGCAATGCAGGCAGACGTGCTGCAAATATCTTTACAATAGTGTGAATAGACAAAAGTACAATAGCCACGTTTAGGATGCCACTAGGTACACTGAGTGTTTGCTAGTAAAATGGCTTAGTTTAAAAAAGTTGGAGTGTGCAATGCAGGCAGACGTGCTGCAAATATCTTTACAATAGTGTGAATAGACAAAAGTACAATAGCCACATTTAGGATGCCACTAGGTACACTGAGTGTTTGCTAGTATAATGGCTTAGTTTAAAAAAGTTTGAGTGTGCAATGCAGGCAGACGTGCTGCAAATATCGTTACAATAGTGTGAATAGACAAAAGTACAATAGCCACGTTTAGGATGCCACTAGGTACACTGAGTGTTTGCTAGTATAATGGCTTAGTTTAAAAAAGTTTGAGTGTGCAATGCAGGCAGACGTGCTGCAAATATCTTTACAATAGTGTGAATAGACAAAAGTACAATAGCCACGTTTAGGATGCCACTAGGTACACTGAGTGTTTGCTAGTATAATGGCTTAGTTTAAAAAAGTTTGAGTGTGCAAAGCAGGCAGACGTGCTGCAAATATCTTTACAATAGTGTGAATAGACAAAAGTACAATAGCCACGTTTAGGATGCCACTAGGTACACTGAGTGTTTGCTAGTTTAATGGCTTAGTTTAAAAAAGTTGGAGTGTGCAATGCAGGCAGACGTGCTGCAAATATCTTTACAATAGTGTGAATAGACAAAAGTACAATAGCCACGTTTAGGATGCCACTAGGTACACTGAGTGTTTGCTAGTATAATGGCTTAGTTTAAAAAAGTTTGAGTGTGCAATGCAGGCAGACGTGCTGCAAATATCTTTACAATAGTGTGAATAGACAAAAGTACAATAGCCACGTTTAGGATGCCACTAGGTACACTGACTGTTTGCTAGTATAATGGCTGAGTTAAAAAAAAGTGGAGTGTGCAATGCAGGCAGACGTGCTGCAAATATCTTTACAATAGTGTGAATAGACAAAAGTCCAATAGCCACGTTTAGGATGCCACTAGGTACACTGACTGTTTGCTAGTATAATGGCTGAGTTAAAAAAAGGTGGAGTGTGCAATGCAGGCAGACGTGCTGCAAATATCTTTACAATAGTGTGAATAGACAAAAGTCCAATAGCCACGTTTAGGATGCCACTAGGTACACTGAGTGTTTGCTAGTATAATGGCTTAGTTTAAAAAAGTTTGAGTGTGCAATGCAGGCAGACGTGCTGCAAATATCTTTACAATAGTGTGAATAGACAAAAGTACAATAGCCACGTTTAGGATGCCACTAGGTACACTGAGTGTTTGCTAGTATAATGGCTTAGTTTAAAAAAGTTTGAGTGTGCAATGCAGGCAGACGTGCTGCAAATATCTTTACAATAGTGTGAATAGACAAAAGTACAATAGCCACGTTTAGGATGCCACTAGGTACACTGACTGTTTGCTAGTATAATGGCTGAGTTAAAAAAAGGTGGAGTGTGCAATGCAGGCAGACGTGCTGCAAATATCTTTACAATAGTGTGAATAGACAAAAGTCCAATAGCCACGTTTAGGATGCCACTAGGTACACTGACTGTTTGCTAGTATAATGGCTTAGTTTCAAAAAGTTGGAGTGTGCAATGCAGGCAGACGTGCTCTGCAAATGTCTTTGCACTAGTGGGACTATAGCAAAGTCCAATAGCCACGTTTAGGATGCCACTAGGTACACTGAGTGTTTGCTAGTAAAATGGCTTAGTTTAAAAAAGTTGGAGTGTGCAATGCAGGCAGACGTGCTCTACAAATGTCTTTGCACTAGTGGGACTATAGCAAAGTCCAATAGCCACGTTTAGGATGCCACTAGGTACACTGAGCGTTTGCTAGTATAATGGCTTAGTTTAAAAAAGTTTGAGTGTGCAATGCAGGCAGACGTGCTGCAAATATCTTTACAATAGTGTGAATAGACAAAAGTACAATAGCCACGTTTAGGATGCCACTAGGTACACTGAGTGTTTGCTAGTTTAATGGCTTAGTTTAAAAAAGTCGGAGTGTGCAATGCAGGCAGACGTGCTGCAAATATCTTTACAATAGTGTGAATAGACAAAAGTACAATAGCCACGTTTAGGATGCCACTAGGTACACTGAGTATTTGCTAGTATAATGGCTTAGTTTAAAAAAGTTTGAGTGTGCAATGCAGGCAGACGTGCTGCAAATATCGTTACAATAGTGTGAATAGACAAAAGTACAATAGCCACGTTTAGGATGCCACTAGGTACACTGAGTGTTTGCTAGTATAATGGCTTAGTTTAAAAAAGTTTGAGTGTGCAATGCAGGCAGACGTGCTGCAAATATCTTTACAATAGTGTGAATAGACAAAAGTACAATAGCCACGTTTAGGATGCCACTAGGTACACTGAGTGTTTGTTAGTATAATGGCTTAGTTTAAAAAAGTTTGAGTGTGCAATGCAGGCAGACGTGCTGCAAATATGTTTATAATAGTGTGAATAGACAAAAGTACAATAGCCACGTTTAGGATGCCACTAGGTACACTGAGTGTTTGCTAGTTTAATGGCTTAGTTTAAAAAAGTTGGAGTGTGCAATGCAGGCAGACGTGCTGCAAATATCTTTACAATAGTGTGAATAGACAAAAGTACAATAGCCACGTTTAGGATGCCACTAGGTACACTGAGTGTTTGCTAGTATAATGGCTTAGTTTAAAAACGTTTGAGTGTGCAATGCAGGCAGACGTGCTGCAAATATCTTTACAATAGTGTGAATAGACAAAAGTACAATAGCCACGTTTAGGATGCCACTAGGTACACTGACTGTTTGCTAGTATAATGGCTTAGTTATAATGAGTTGGAGTGTGCAATGCAGGCAGACGTGCTGCAAATATCTTTACAATAGTGTGAATAGACAAAAGTCCAATAGCCACGTTTAGGATGCCACTAGGTACACTGAGTGTTTGCTAGTATAATGGCTTAGTTTAAAAAAGGTGGAGTGTGCAATGCAGGCAGACGTGCTGCAAATATCTTTACAATAGTGTGAATAGACAAAAGTACAATAGCCACGTTTAGGATGCCACTAGGTACACAGAGTGTTTGCTAGTATAATGGCTTACTTTAAAAAAGTTTGAGTGTGCAATGCAGGCAGACGTGCTGCAAATATCTTTACAATAGTGTGAATAGACAAAAGTACAATAGCCACGTTTAGGATGCCACTAGGTACACTGACTGTTTGCTAGTATAATGGCTGAGTTAAAAAAAGGTGGAGTGTGCAATGCAGGCAGACGTGCTGCAAATATCTTTACAATAGTGTGAATAGACAAAAGTCCAATAGCCACGTTTAGGATGCCACTAGGTACACTGACTGTTTGCTAGTATAATGGCTGAGTTAAAAAAAGGTGGAGTGTGCAATGCAGGCAGACGTGCTGCAAATATCTTTACAATAGTGTGAATAGACAAAAGTCCAATAGCCACGTTTAGGATGCCACTAGGTACACTGACTGTTTGCTAGTATAATGGCTTAGTTTCAAAAAGTTGGAGTGTGCAATGCAGGCAGACGTGCCTTGCAAATGTCTTTGCACTAGTGGGACTATAGCAAAGTCCAATAGCCACGTTTAGGATGCCACTAGGTACACTGAGTGTTTGCTAGTAAAATGGCTTAGTTTAAAAAAGTTGGAGTGTGCAATGCAGGCAGACGTGCTCTACAAATGTCTTTGCACTAGTGGGACTATAGCAAAGTCCAATAGCCACGTTTAGGATCCCACTAGGTACACTGAGTGTTTGCTAGTATAATGGCTTAGTTTAAAAAAGTTTGAGTGTGCAATGCAGGCAGACGTGCTGCAAATATCTTTACAATAGTGTGAATAGACAAAAGTACAATAGCCACGTTTAGGATGCCACTAGGTACACTGAGTGTTTGCTAGTTTAATGGCTTAGTTTAAAAAAGTTGGAGTGTGCAATGCAGGCAGACGTGCTGTAAATATCTTTACAATAGTGTGAATAGACAAAAGTACAATAGCCACATTTAGGATGCCACTAGGTACACTGAGTGTTTGCTAGTATAATGGCTTAGTTTAAAAAAGTTTGAGTGTGCAATGCAGGCAGACGTGCTGCAAATATCGTTACAATAGTGTGAATAGACAAAAGTACAATAGCCACGTTTAGGATGCCACTAGGTACACTGAGTGTTTGCTCGTATAATGGCTTAGTTTAAAAAAGTTTGAGTGTGCAATGCAGGCAGACGTGCTGCAAATATCTTTACAATAGTGTGAATAGACAAAAGTACAATAGCCACGTTTAGGATGCCACTAGGTACACTGAGTGTTTGCTAGTATAATGGCTTAGTTTAAAAAAGTTTGAGTGTGCAATGCAGGCAGACGTGCTGCAAATATGTTTACAATAGTGTGAATAGACAAAAGTACAATAGCCACGTTTAGGATGCCACTAGGTACACTGAGTGTTTGCTAGTTTAATGGCTTAGTTTAAAAAAGTTGGAGTGTGCAATGCAGGCAGACGTGCTGCAAATATCTTTACAATAGTGTGAATAGACAAAAGTACAATAGCCACGTTTAGGATGCCACTAGGTACACTGAGTGTTTGCTAGTATAATGGCTTAGTTTAAAAAAGTTTGAGTGTGCAATGCAGGCAGACGTGCTGCAAATATCTTTACAATAGTGTGAATAGACAAAAGTACAATAGCCACGTTTAGGATGCCACTAGGTACACTGACTGTTTGCTAGTATAATGGCTGAGTTAAAAAAAAGTGGAGTGTGCAATGCAGGCAGACGTGCTGCAAATATCTTTACAATAGTGTGAATAGACAAAAGTCCAATAGCCACGTTTAGGATGCCACTAGGTACACTGACTGTTTGCTAGTATAATGGCTGAGTTAAAAAAAGGTGGAGTGTGCAATGCAGACAGACGTGCTGCAAATATCTTTACAATAGTGTGAATAGACAAAAGTCCAATAGCCACGTTTAGGATGCCACTAGGTACACTGACTGTTTGCTAGTATAATGGCTTAGTTTCAAAAAGTTGGAGTGTGCAATTCAGGCAGACGTGCTCTGCAAATGTCTTTGCACTAGTGGGACTATAGCAAAGTCCAATAGCCACGTTTAGGATGCCACTAGGTACACTGAGTGTTTGCTAGTAAAATGGCTTAGTTTAAAAAAGTTGGAGTGTGCAATGCAGGCAGACGTGCTCTACAAATGTCTTTGCACTAGTGGGACTATAGCAAAGTCCAATAGCCACGTTTAGGATGCCACTAGGTACACTGAGTGTTTGCTAGTATAATGGCTTAGTTTAAAAAAGTTTGAGTGTGCAATGCAGGCAGACGTGCTGCAAATATCTTTACAATAGTGTGAATAGACAAAAGTACAATAGCCACGTTTAGGATGCCACTAGGTACACTGAGTGTTTGCTAGTTTAATGGCTTAGTTTAAAAAAGTTGGAGTGTGCAATGCAGGCAGACGTGCTGCAAATATCTTTACAATAGTGTGAATAGACAAAAGTACAATAGCCACGTTTAGGATGCCACTAGGTACACTGAGTGTTTGCTAGTATAATGGCTTAGTTTAAAAAAGGTGGAGTGTGCAATGCAGGCAGACGTGCTGCAAATATCTTTACAATAGTGTGAATAGACAAAAGTACAATAGCCACGTTTAGGATGCCACTAGGTACACAGAGTGTTTGCTAGTATAATGGCTTACTTTAAAAAAGTTTGAGTGTGCAATGCAGGCAGACGTGCTGCAAATATCTTTACAATAGTGTGAATAGACAAAAGTACAATAGCCACGTTTAGGATGCCACTAGGTACACTGACTGTTTGCTAGTATAATGGCTGAGTTAAAAAAAGGTGGAGTGTGCAATGCAGGCAGACGTGCTGCAAATATCTTTACAATAGTGTGAATAGACAAAAGTCCAATAGCCACGTTTAGGATGCCACTAGGTACACTGACTGTTTGCTAGTATAATGGCTGAGTTAAAAAAAGGTGGAGTGTGCAATGCAGGCAGACGTGCTGCAAATATCTTTACAATAGTGTGAATAGACAAAAGTCCAATAGCCACGTTTAGGATGCCACTAGGTACACTGACTGTTTGCTAGTATAATGGCTTAGTTTCAAAAAGTTGGAGTGTGCAATGCAGGCAGACGTGCCTTGCAAATGTCTTTGCACTAGTGGGACTATAGCAAAGTCCAATAGCCACGTTTAGGATGCCACTAGGTACACTGAGTGTTTGCTAGTAAAATGGCTTAGTTTAAAAAAGTTGGAGTGTGCAATGCAGGCAGACGTGCTCTACAAATGTCTTTGCACTAGTGGGACTATAGCAAAGTCCAATAGCCACGTTTAGGATCCCACTAGGTACACTGAGTGTTTGCTAGTATAATGGCTTAGTTTAAAAAAGTTTGAGTGTGCAATGCAGGCAGACGTGCTGCAAATATCTTTACAATAGTGTGAATAGACAAAAGTACAATAGCCACGTTTAGGATGCCACTAGGTACACTGAGTGTTTGCTAGTTTAATGGCTTAGTTTAAAAAAGTTGGAGTGTGCAATGCAGGCAGACGTGCTGCAAATATCTTTACAATAGTGTGAATAGACAAAAGTACAATAGCCACGTTTAGGATGCCACTAGGTACACTGAGTGTTTGCTAGTTTAATGGCTTAGTTTAAAAAAGTTGGAGTGTGCAATGCAGGCAGACGTGCTGTAAATATCTTTACAATAGTGTGAATAGACAAAAGTACAATAGCCACATTTAGGATGCCACTAGGTACACTGAGTGTTTGCTAGTATAATGGCTTAGTTTAAAAAAGTTTGAGTGTGCAATGCAGGCAGACGTGCTGCAAATATCGTTACAATAGTGTGAATAGACAAAAGTACAATAGCCACGTTTAGGATGCCACTAGGTACACTGAGTGTTTGCTCGTATAATGGCTTAGTTTAAAAAGTTTGAGTGTGCAATGCAGGCAGACGTGCTGCAAATATCTTTACAATAGTGTGAATAGACAAAAGTACAATAGCCACGTTTAGGATGCCACTAGGTACACTGAGTGTTTGCTAGTATAATGGCTTAGTTTAAAAAAGTTTGAGTGTGCAATGCAGGCAGACGTGCTGCAAATATGTTTACAATAGTGTGAATAGACAAAAGTACAATAGCCACGTTTAGGATGCCACTAGGTACACTGAGTGTTTGCTAGTTTAATGGCTTAGTTTAAAAAAGTTGGAGTGTGCAATGCAGGCAGACGTGCTGCAAATATCTTTACAATAGTGTGAATAGACAAAAGTACAATAGCCACGTTTAGGATGCCACTAGGTACACTGAGTGTTTGCTAGTATAATGGCTTAGTTTAAAAAAGTTTGAGTGTGCAATGCAGGCAGACGTGCTGCAAATATCTTTACAATAGTGTGAATAGACAAAAGTACAATAGCCACGTTTAGGATGCCACTAGGTACACTGACTGTTTGCTAGTATAATGGCTGAGTTAAAAAAAAGTGGAGTGTGCAATGCAGGCAGACGTGCTGCAAATATCTTTACAATAGTGTGAATAGACAAAAGTCCAATAGCCACGTTTAGGATGCCACTAGGTACACTGACTGTTTGCTAGTATAATGGCTGAGTTAAAAAAAGGTGGAGTGTGCAATGCAGACAGACGTGCTGCAAATATCTTTACAATAGTGTGAATAGACAAAAGTCCAATAGCCACGTTTAGGATGCCACTAGGTACACTGACTGTTTGCTAGTATAATGGCTTAGTTTCAAAAAGTTGGAGTGTGCAATTCAGGCAGACGTGCTCTGCAAATGTCTTTGCACTAGTGGGACTATAGCAAAGTCCAATAGCCACGTTTAGGATGCCACTAGGTACACTGAGTGTTTGCTAGTAAAATGGCTTAGTTTAAAAAAGTTGGAGTGTGCAATGCAGGCAGACGTGCTCTACAAATGTCTTTGCACTAGTGGGACTATAGCAAAGTCCAATAGCCACGTTTAGGATGCCACTAGGTACACTGAGTGTTTGCTAGTATAATGGCTTAGTTTAAAAAAGTTTGAGTGTGCAATGCAGGCAGACGTGCTGCAAATATCTTTACAATAGTGTGAATAGACAAAAGTACAATAGCCACGTTTAGGATGCCACTAGGTACACTGAGTGTTTGCTAGTTTAATGGCTTAGTTTAAAAAAGTTGGAGTGTGCAATGCAGGCAGACGTGCTGCAAATATCTTTACAATAGTGTGAATAGACAAAAGTACAATAGCCACGTTTAGGATGCCACTAGGTACACTGAGTGTTTGCTAGTATAATGGCTTAGTTTAAAAAAGTTTGAGTGTGCAATGCAGGCAGACGTGCTGCAAATATCTTTACAATAGTGTGAATAGACAAAAGTACAATAGCCACGTTTAGGATGCCACTAGGTACACTGACTGTTTGCTAGTATAATGGCTGAGTTAAAAAAAAGTGGAGTGTGCAATGCAGGCAGACGTGCTGCAAATATCTTTACAATAGTGTGAATAGACAAAAGTCCAATAGCCACGTTTAGGATGCCACTAGGTACACTGACTGTTTGCTAGTATAATGGCTGAGTTAAAAAAAGGTGGAGTGTGCAATGCAGACAGACGTGCTGCAAATATCTTTACAATAGTGTGAATAGACAAAAGTCCAATAGCCACGTTTAGGATGCCACTAGGTACACTGACTGTTTGCTAGTATAATGGCTTAGTTTCAAAAAGTTGGAGTGTGCAATTCAGGCAGACGTGCTCTGCAAATGTCTTTGCACTAGTGGGACTATAGCAAAGTCCAATAGCCACGTTTAGGATGCCACTAGGTACACTGAGTGTTTGCTAGTAAAATGGCTTAGTTTAAAAAAGTTGGAGTGTGCAATGCAGGCAGACGTGCTCTACAAATGTCTTTGCACTAGTGGGACTATAGCAAAGTCCAATAGCCACGTTTAGGATGCCACTAGGTACACTGAGTGTTTGCTAGTATAATGGCTTAGTTTAAAAAAGTTTGAGTGTGCAATGCAGGCAGACGTGCTGCAAATATCTTTACAATAGTGTGAATAGACAAAAGTACAATAGCCACGTTTAGGATGCCACTAGGTACACTGAGTGTTTGCTAGTTTAATGGCTTAGTTTAAAAAAGTTGGAGTGTGCAATGCAGGCAGACGTGCTGCAAATATCTTTACAATAGTGTGAATAGACAAAAGTACAATAGCCACGTTTAGGATGCCACTAGGTACACTGAGTGTTTGCTAGTATAATGGCTTAGTTTAAAAAAGTTTGAGTGTGCAATGCAGGCAGACGTGCTGCAAATATCGTTACAATAGTGTGAATAGACAAAAGTACAATAGCCACGTTTAGGATGCCACTAGGTACACTGAGTGTTTGCTAGTATAATGGCTTAGTTTAAAAAAGTTTGAGTGTGCAATGCAGGCAGACGTGCTGCAAATATCTTTACAATAGTGTGAATAGACAAAAGTACAATAGCCACGTTTAGGATGCCACTAGGTACACTGAGTGTTTGCTAGTATAATGGCTTAGTTTAAAAAAGTTTGAGTGTGCAATGCAGGCAGACGTGCTGCAAATATCTTTACAATAGTGTGAATAGACAAAAGTACAATAGCCACGTTTAGGATGCCACTAGGTACACTGAGTGTTTGCTAGTTTAATGGCTTAGTTTAAAAAAGTTGGAGTGTGCAATGCAGGCAGACGTGCTGCAAATATCTTTACAATAGTGTGAATAGACAAAAGTACAATAGCCACGTTTAGGATGCCACTAGGTACACTGAGTGTTTGCTAGTATAATGGCTTAGTTTAAAAAAGTTTGAGTGTGCAATGCAGGCAGACGTGCTGCAAATATCTTTACAATAGTGTGAATAGACAAAAGTACAATAGCCACGTTTAGGATGCCACTAGGTACACTGACTGTTTGCTAGTATAATGGCTTAGTTATAATGAGTTGGAGTGTGCAATGCAGGCAGACGTGCTGCAAATATCTTTACAATAGTGTGAATAGACAAAAGTCCAATAGCCACGTTTAGGATGCCACTAGGTACACTGAGTGTTTGCTAGAATAATGGCTTAGTTTAAAAAAGTTTGAGTGTGCAATGCAGGCAGACGTGCTGCAAATATCTTTACAATAGTGTGAATAGACAAAAGTACAATAGCCACGTTTAGGATGCCACTAGGTACACTGAGTGTTTGCTAGTTTAATGGCTTAGTTTAAAAAAGTTGGAGTGTGCAATGCAGGCAGACGTGCTGCAAATATCTTTACAATAGTGTAAATAGACAAAAGTACAATAGCCACGTTTAGGATGCCACTAGGTACACTGAGTGTTTGCTAGTTTAATGGCTTAGTTTAAAAAAGTTTGAGTGTGCAATGCAGGCAGACGTGCTGCAAATATCTTTACAATAGTGTGAATAGACAAAAGTACAATAGCCACGTTTAGGATGCCACTAGGTACACTGACTGTTTGCTAGTATAATGGCTTAGTTATAAT
This sequence comes from Anomaloglossus baeobatrachus, assembly GCF_048569485.1. Taxonomy (NCBI): domain Eukaryota; kingdom Metazoa; phylum Chordata; class Amphibia; order Anura; family Aromobatidae; genus Anomaloglossus; species Anomaloglossus baeobatrachus. The sequence continues at coordinate 95,333,978 of NC_134360.1, read as the reverse complement.
GAGTTGGAGTGTGCAATGCAGGCAGACGTGCTGCAAATATCTTTACAATAGTGTGAATAGACAAAAGTCCAATAGCCACGTTTAGGATGCCACTAGGTACACTGAGTGTTTGCTAGTATAATGGCTTAGTTTAAAAAAGTTTGAGTGTGCAATGCAGGCAGACGTGCTGCAAATATCTTTACAATAGTGTGAATAGACAAAAGTACAATAGCCACGTTTAGGATGCCACTAGGTACACTGAGTGTTTGCTAGTATAATGGCTTAGTTTAAAAAAGTTTGAGTGTGCAATGCAGGCAGACGTGCTGCAAATATCTTTACAATAGTGTGAATAGACAAAAGTACAATAGCCACGTTTAGGATGCCACTAGGTACACTGACTGTTTGCTAGTATAATGGCTTAGTTATAATGAGTTGGAGTGTGCAATGCAGGCAGACGTGCTGCAAATATCTTTACAATAGTGTGAATAGACAAAAGTCCAATAGCCACGTTTAGGATGCCACTAGGTACACTGAGTGTTTGCTAGTATAATGGCTTAGTTTAAAAAAGTTTGAGTGTGCAATGCAGGCAGACGTGCTGCAAATATCTTTACAATAGTGTGAATAGACAAAAGTACAATAGCCACGTTTAGGATGCCACTAGGTACACTGAGTGTTTGCTAGTATAATGGCTTAGTTTAAAAAAGTTTGAGTGTGCAATGCAGGCAGACGTGCTGCAAATATCTTTACAATAGTGTGAATAGACAAAAGTACAATAGCCACGTTTAGGATGCCACTAGGTACACTGACTGTTTGCTAGTATAATGGCTGAGTTAAAAAAAGGTGGAGTGTGCAATGCAGGCAGACGTGCTGCAAATATCTTTACAATAGTGTGAATAGACAAAAGTCCAATAGCCATGTTTAGGATGCCACTAGGTACACTGACTGTTTGCTAGTATAATGGCTTAGTTATAATGAGTTGGAGTGTGCAATGCAGGCAGACGTGCTGCAAATATCTTTACAATAGTGTGAATAGACAAAAGTCCAATAGCCACGTTTAGGATGCCACTAGGTACACTGAGTGTTTGCTAGTATAATGGCTTAGTTTAAAAAAGTTTGAGTGTGCAATGCAGGCAGACGTGCTGCAAATATCTTTACAATAGTGTGAATAGACAAAAGTACAATAGCCACGTTTAGGATGCCACTAGGTACACTGAGTGTTTGCTAGTATAATGGCTTAGTTTAAAAAAGTTTGAGTGTGCAATGCAGGCAGACGTGCTGCAAATATCTTTACAATAGTGTGAATAGACAAAAGTACAATAGCCACGTTTAGGATGCCACTAGGTACACTGACTGTTTGCTAGTATAATGGCTGAGTTAAAAAAAGGTGGAGTGTGCAATGCAGGCAGATGTGCTGCAAATATCTTTACAATAGTGTGAATAGACAAAAGTCCAATAGCCACGTTTAGGATGCCACTAGGTACACTGACTGTTTGCTAGTATAATGGCTTAGTTTCAAAAAGTTGGAGTGTGCAATGCAGGCAGACGTGCTCTGCAAATGTCTTTGCACTAGTGGGACTATAGCAAAGTCCAATAGCCACGTTTAGGATGCCACTAGGTACACTGAGTGTTTGCTAGTAAAATGGCTTAGTTTAAAAAAGTTGGAGTGTGCAATGCAGGCAGACGTGCTCTACAAATGTCTTTGCACTAGTGGGACTATAGCAAAGTCCAATAGCCACGTTTAGGATGCCACTAGGTACACTGAGTGTTTGCTAGTATAATGGCTTAGTTTAAAAAAGTTTGAGTGTGCAATGCAGGCAGACGTGCTGCAAATATCTTTACAATAGTGTGAATAGACAAAAGTACAATAGCCACGTTTAGGATGCCACTAGGTACACTGAGTGTTTGCTAGTATAATGGCTTAGTTTAAAAAAGTTTGAGTGTGCAATGCAGGCAGACGTGCTGCAAATATCGTTACAATAGTGTGAATAGACAAAAGTACAATAGCCACGTTTAGGATGCCACTAGGTACACTGAGTGTTTGCTAGTATAATGGCTTAGTTTAAAAAAGTTTGAGTGTGCAATGCAGGCAGACGTGCTGCAAATATCTTTACAATAGTGTGAATAGACAAAAGTACAATAGCCACGTTTAGGATGCCACTAGGTACACTGAGTGTTTGCTAGTATAATGGCTTAGTTTAAAAAAGTTGGAGTGTGCAATGCAGGCAGACGTGCTGCAAATATCTTTACAATAGTGTGAATAGACAAAAGTACAATAGCCACGTTTAGGATGCCACTAGGTACACTGAGTGTTTGCTAGTATAATGGCTTAGTTTAAAAAAGTTTGAGTGTGCAATGCAGGCAGACGTGCTGCAAATATCGTTACAATAGTGTGAATAGACAAAAGTACAATAGCCACGTTTAGGATGCCACTAGGTACACTGAGTGTTTGCTAGTATAATGGCTTAGTTTAAAAAAGTTTGAGTGTGCAATGCAGGCAGATGTGCTGCAAATATCGTTACAATAGTGTGAATAGACAAAAGTACAATAGCCACGTTTAGGATGCCACTAGGTACACTGAGTGTTTGCTAGTATAATGGCTTAGTTTAAAAAAGTTTGAGTGTGCAATGCAGGCAGACGTGCTGCAAATATCTTTACAATAGTGTGAATAGACAAAAGTACAATAGCCACGTTTAGGATGCCACCAGGTACACTGAGTGTTTGCTAGTATAATGGCTTAGTTTAAAAAAGTTGGAGTGTGCAATGCAGGCAGACGTGCTGCAAATATGTTTACAATAGTGTGAATACACAAAAGTACAATAGCCACGTTTAGGATGCCACTAGGTACACTGAGTGTTTGCTAGTTTAATGGCTTAGTTTAAAAAAGTTGGAGTGTGCAATGCAGGCAGACGTGCTGCAAATATCTTTACAATAGTGTGAATAGACAAAAGTCCAATAGCCACGTTTAGGATGCCACTAGGTACACTGAGTGTTTGCTAGTATAATGGCTTAGTTTAAAAAAGTTTGAGTGTGCAATGCAGGCAGACGTGCTGCAAATATCTTTACAATAGTGTGAATAGACAAAAGTACAATAGCCACGTTTAGGATGCCACTAGGTACACTGACTGTTTGCTAGTATAATGGCTTAGTTATAATGAGTTGGAGTGTGCAATGCAGGCAGACGTGCTGCAAATATCTTTACAATAGTGTGAATAGACAAAAGTCGAATAGCCACGTTTAGGATGCCACTAGGTACACTGAGTGTTTGCTAGTATAATGGCTTAGTTTAAAAAAGTTTGAGTGTGCAATGCAGGCAGACGTGCTGCAAATATCTTTACAATAGTGTGAATAGACAAAAGTACAATAGCCACGTTTAGGATGCCACTAGGTACACTGAGTGTTTGCTAGTATAATGGCTTAGTTTAAAAAAGTTTGAGTGTGCAATGCAGGCAGACGTGCTGCAAATATCTTTACAATAGTGTGAATAGACAAAAGTACAATAGCCACGTTTAGGATGCCACTAGGTACACTGACTGTTTGCTAGTATAATGGCTGAGTTAAAAAAAGGTGGAGTGTGCAATGCAGGCAGACGTGCTGCAAATATCTTTACAATAGTGTGAATAGACAAAAGTCCAATAGCCACGTTTAGGATGCCACTAGGTACACTGACTGTTTGCTAGTATAATGGCTTAGTTATAATGAGTTGGAGTGTGCAATGCAGGCAGACGTGCTGCAAATATCTTTACAATAGTGTGAATAGACAAAAGTACAATAGCCACGTTTAGGATGCCACTAGGTACACTGACTGTTTGCTAGTATAATGGCTGAGTTAAAAAAAAGGTGGAGTGTGCAATGCAGGCAGACGTGCTGCAAATATCTTTACAATAGTGTGAATAGACAAAAGTCCAATAGCCACGTTTAGGATGCCACTAGGTACACTGACTGTTTGCTAGTATAATGGCTTAGTTATAATGAGTTGGAGTGTGCAATGCAGGCAGACGTGCTGCAAATATCTTTACAATAGTGTGAATAGACAAAAGTCCAATAGCCACGTTTAGGATGCCACTAGGTACACTGAGTGTTTGCTAGTATAATGGCTTAGTTTAAAAAAGTTTGAGTGTGCAATGCAGGCAGACGTGCTGCAAATATCTTTACAATAGTGTGAATAGACAAAAGTACAATAGCCACGTTTAGGATGCCACTAGGTACACTGAGTGTTTGCTAGTATAATGGCTTAGTTTAAAAAAGTTTGAGTGTGCAATGCAGGCAGACGTGCTGCAAATATCTTTACAATAGTGTGAATAGACAAAAGTACAATAGCCACGTTTAGGATGCCACTAGGTACACTGACTGTTTGCTAGTATAATGGCTGAGTTAAAAAAAGGTGGAGTGTGCAATGCAGGCAGACGTGCTGCAAATATCTTTACAATAGTGTGAATAGACAAAAGTCCAATAGCCACGTTTAGGATGCCACTAGGTACACTGACTGTTTGCTAGTATAATGGCTTAGTTTCAAAAAGTTGGAGTGTGCAATGCAGGCAGACGTGCTCTGCAAATGTCTTTGCACTAGTGGGACTATAGCAAAGTCCAATAGCCACGTTTAGGATGCCACTAGGTACACTGAGTGTTTGCTAGTAAAATGGCTTAGTTTAAAAAAGTTGGAGTGTGCAATGCAGGCAGACGTGCTCTACAAATGTCTTTGCACTAGTGGGACTATAGCAAAGTCCAATAGCCACGTTTAGGATGCCACTAGGTACACTGAGTGTTTGCTAGTATAATGGCTTAGTTTAAAAAAGTTTGAGTGTGCAATGCAGGCAGACGTGCTGCAAATATCTTTACAATAGTGTGAATAGACAAAAGTACAATAGCCACGTTTAGGATGCCACTAGGTACACTGAGTGTTTGCTAGTATAATGGCTTAGTTTAAAAAAGTTTGAGTGTGCAATGCAGGCAGACATGCTGCAAATATCGTTACAATAGTGTGAATAGACAAAAGTACAATAGCCACGTTTAGGATGCCACTAGGTACACTGAGTGTTTGCTAGTATAATGGCTTAGTTTAAAAAAGTTTGAGTGTGCAATGCAGGCAGACGTGCTGCAAATATCTTTACAATAGTGTGAATAGACAAAAGTACAATAGCCACGTTTAGGATGCCACTAGGTACACTGAGTGTTTGCTAGTATAATGGCTTAGTTTAAAAAAGTTTGAGTGTGCAATGCAGGCAGACGTGCTGCAAATATGTTTATAATAGTGTGAATAGACAAAAGTACAATAGCCACGTTTAGGATGCCACTAGGTACACTGAGTGTTTGCTAGTTTAATGGCTTAGTTTAAAAAAGTTGGAGTGTGCAATGCAGGCAGACGTGCTGCAAATATCTTTACAATAGTGTGAATAGACAAAAGTACAATAGCCACATTTAGGATGCCACTAGGTACACTGAGTGTTTGCTAGTATAATGGCTTAGTTTAAAAACGTTTGAGTGTGCAATGCAGGCAGACGTGCTGCAAATATCTTTACAATAGTGTGAATAGACAAAAGTACAATAGCCACGTTTAGGATGCCACTAGGTACACTGACTGTTTGCTAGTATAATGGCTTAGTTATAATGAGTTGGAGTGTGAAATGCAGGCAGACGTGCTGCAAATATCTTTACAATAGTGTGAATAGACAAAAGTCCAATAGCCACGTTTAGGATGCCACTAGGTACACTGAGTGTTTGCTAGTATAATGGCTTAGTTTAAAAAAGTTTGAGTGTGCAATGCAGGCAGACGTGCTGCAAATATCTTTACAATAGTGTGAATAGACAAAAGTACAATAGCCACGTTTAGGATGCCACTAGGTACACAGAGTGTTTGCTAGTATAATGGCTTACTTTAAAAAAGTTTGAGTGTGCAATGCAGGCAGACGTGCTGCAAATATCTTTACAATAGTGTGAATAGACAAAAGTACAATAGCCACGTTTAGGATGCCACTAGGTACACTGACTGTTTGCTAGTATAATGGCTGAGTTAAAAAAAGGTGGAGTGTGCAATGCAGGCAGACGTGCTGCAAATATCTTTACAATAGTGTGAATAGACAAAAGTCCAATAGCCACGTTTAGGATGCCACTAGGTACACTGACTGTTTGCTAGTATAATGGCTGAGTTAAAAAAAGGTGGAGTGTGCAATGCAGGCAGACGTGCTGCAAATATCTTTACAATAGTGTAAATAGACAAAAGTCCAATAGCCACGATTAGGATGCCACTAGGTACACTGACTGTTTGCTAGTATAATGGCTTAGTTTCAAAAAGTTGGAGTGTGCAATGCAGGCAGACGTGCCTTGCAAATGTCTTTGCACTAGTGGGACTATAGCAAAGTCCAATAGCCACGTTTAGGATGCCACTAGGTACACTGAGTGTTTGCTAGTAAAATGGCTTAGTTTAAAAAAGTTGGAGTGTGCAATGCAGGCAGACGTGCTCTACAAATGTCTTTGCACTAGTGGGACTATAGCAAAGTCCAATAGCCACGTTTAGGATCCCACTAGGTACACTGAGTGTTTGCTAGTATAATGGCTTAGTTTAAAAAAGTTTGAGTGTGCAATGCAGGCAGACGTGCTGCAAATATCTTTACAATAGTGTGAATAGACAAAAGTACAATAGCCACGTTTAGGATGCCACTAGGTACACTGAGTGTTTGCTAGTTTAATGGCTTAGTTTAAAAAAGTTTGAGTGTGCAATGCAGGCAGACGTGCTGCAAATATCTTTACAATAGTGTGAATAGACAAAAGTACAATAGCCACATTTAGGATGCCACTAGGTACACTGAGTGTTTGCTAGTATAATGGCTTAGTTTAAAAAAGTTTGAGTGTGCAATGCAGGCAGACGTGCTGCAAATATCGTTACAATAGTGTGAATAGACAAAAGTACAATAGCCACGTTTAGGATGCCACTAGGTACACTGAGTGTTTGCTAGTATAATGGCTTAGTTTAAAAAAGTTTGAGTGTGCAATGCAGGCAGACGTGCTGCAAATATCTTTACAATAGTGTGAATAGACAAAAGTACAATAGCCACGTTTAGGATGCCACTAGGTACACTGAGTGTTTGCTAGTATAATGGCTTAGTTTAAAAAAGTTTGAGTGTGCAATGCAGGCAGACGTGCTGCAAATATGTTTACAATAGTGTGAATAGACAAAAGTACAATAGCCACGTTTAGGATGCCACTAGGTACACTGAGTGTTTGCTAGTATAATGGCTTAGTTTAAAAAAGTTTGAGTGTGCAATGCAGGCAGACGTGCTGCAAATATCTTTACAATAGTGTGAATAGACAAAAGTACAATAGCCACGTTTAGGATGCCACTAGGTACACTGACTGTTTGCTAGTATAATGGCTGAGTTAAAAAAAAGTGGAGTGTGCAATGCAGGCAGACGTGCTGCAAATATCTTTACAATAGTGTGAATAGACAAAAGTCCAATAGCCACGTTTAGGATGCCACTAGGTACACTGACTGTTTGCTAGTATAATGGCTGAGTTAAAAAAAGGTGGAGTGTGCAATGCAGGCAGACGTGCTGCAAATATCTTTACAATAGTGTGAATAGACAAAAGTCCAATAGCCACGTTTAGGATGCCACTAGGTACACTGACTGTTTGCTAGTATAATGGCTTAGTTTCAAAAAGTTGGAGTGTGCAATTCAGGCAGACGTGCTCTGCAAATGTCTTTGCACTAGTGGGACTATAGCAAAGTCCAATAGCCACGTTTAGGATGCCACTAGGTACACTGAGTGTTTGCTAGTAAAATGGCTTAGTTTAAAAAAGTTGGAGTGTGCAATGCAGGCAGACGTGCTCTACAAATGTCTTTGCACTAGTGGGACTATAGCAAAGTCCAATAGCCACGTTTAGGATGCCACTAGGTACACTGACTGTTTGCTAGTATAATGGCTTAGTTATAATGAGTTGGAGTGTGCAATGCAGGCAGACGTGCTGCAAATATCTTTACAATAGTGTGAATAGACAAAAGTCCAATAGCCACGTTTAGGATGCCACTAGGTACACTGAGTGTTTGCTAGTATAATGGCTTAGTTTAAAAAAGTTTGAGTGTGCAATGCAGGCAGACGTGCTGCAAATATCTTTACAATAGTGTGAATAGACAAAAGTACAATAGCCACGTTTAGGATGCCACTAGGTACACAGAGTGTTTGCTAGTATAATGGCTTACTTTAAAAAAGTTTGAGTGTGCAATGCAGGCAGACGTGCTGCAAATATCTTTACAATAGTGTGAATAGACAAAAGTACAATAGCCACGTTTAGGATGCCACTAGGTACACTGACTGTTTGCTAGTATAATGGCTGAGTTAAAAAAAGGTGGAGTGTGCAATGTAGGCAGACGTGCTGCAAATATCTTTACAATAGTGTGAATAGACAAAAGTCCAATAGCCACGTTTAGGATGCCACTAGGTACACTGACTGTTTGCTAGTATAATGGCTGAGTTAAAAAAAGGTGGAGTGTGCAATGCAGGCAGACGTGCTGCAAATATCTTTACAATAGTGTGAATAGACAAAAGTCCAATAGCCACGTTTAGGATGCCACTAGGTACACTGACTGTTTGCTAGTATAATGGCTTAGTTTCAAAAAGTTGGAGTGTGCAATGCAGGCAGACGTGCCTTGCAAATGTCTTTGCAATAGTGGGACTATAGCAAAGTCCAATAGCCACGTTTAGGATGCCACTAGGTACACTGAGTGTTTGCTAGTAAAATGGCTTAGTTTAAAAAAGTTGGAGTGTGCAATGCAGGCAGACGTGCTCTACAAATGTCTTTGCACTAGTGGGACTATAGCAAAGTCCAATAGCCACGTTTAGGATCCCACTAGGTACACTGAGTGTTTGCTAGTATAATGGCTTAGTTTAAAAAAGTTTGAGTGTGCAATGCAGGCAGACGTGCTGCAAATATCTTTACAATAGTGTGAATAGACAAAAGTACAATAGCCACGTTTAGGATGCCACTAGGTACACTGAGTGTTTGCTAGTTTAATGGCTTAGTTTAAAAAAGTTTGAGTGTGCAATGCAGGCAGACGTGCTGCAAATATCGTTACAATAGTGTGAATAGACAAAAGTACAATAGCCACGTTTAGGATGCCACTAGGTACACTGAGTGTTTGCTAGTATAATGGCTTAGTTTAAAAAAGTTTGAGTGTGCAATGCAGGCAGACGTGCTGCAAATATCTTTACAATAGTGTGAATAGACAAAAGTACAATAGCCACGTTTAGGATGCCACTAGGTACACTGAGTGTTTGCTAGTATAATGGCTTAGTTTAAAAAAGTTTGAGTGTGCAATGCAGGCAGACGTGCTGCAAATATGTTTACAATAGTGTGAATAGACAAAAGTACAATAGCCACGTTTAGGATGCCACTAGGTACACTGACTGTTTGCTAGTATAATGGCTGAGTTAAAAAAAGGTGGAGTGTGCAATGCAGGCAGACGTGCTGCAAATATCTTTACAATAGTGTGAATAGACAAAAGTCCAATAGCCACGTTTAGGATGCCACTAGGTACACTGACTGTTTGCTAGTATAATGGCTTAGTTTCAAAAAGTTGGAGTGTGCAATTCAGGCAGACGTGCTCTGCAAATGTCTTTGCACTAGTGGGACTATAGCAAAGTCCAATAGCCACGTTTAGGATGCCACTAGGTACACTGAGTGTTTGCTAGTAAAATGGCTTAGTTTAAAAAAGTTGGAGTGTGCAATGCAGGCAGACGTGCTCTACAAATGTCTTTGCACTAGTGGGACTATAGCAAAGTCCAATAGCCACGTTTAGGATGCCACTAGGTACACTGACTGTTTGCTAGTATAATGGCTTAGTTATAATGAGTTGGAGTGTGCAATGCAGGCAGACGTGCTGCAAATATCTTTACAATAGTGTGAATAGACAAAAGTCCAATAGCCACGTTTAGGATGCCACTAGGTACACTGAGTGTTTGCTAGTATAATGGCTTAGTTTAAAAAAGTTTGAGTGTGCAATGCAGGCAGACGTGCTGCAAATATCTTTACAATAGTGTGAATAGACAAAAGTACAATAGCCACGTTTAGGATGCCACTAGGTACACAGAGTGTTTGCTAGTATAATGGCTTAGTTTAAAAAAGTTTGAGTGTGCAATGCAGGCAGACGTGCTGCAAATATCTTTACAATAGTGTGAATAGACAAAAGTACAATAGCCACGTTTAGGATGCCACTAGGTACACTGACTGTTTGCTAGTATAATGGCTGAGTTAAAAAAAGGTGGAGTGTGCAATGCAGGCAGACGTGCTGCAAATATCTTTACAATAGTGTGAATAGACAAAAGTCCAATAGCCACGTTTAGGATGCCACTAGGTACACTGACTGTTTGCTAGTATAATGGCTGAGTTAAAAAAAGGTGGAGTGTGCAATGCAGGCAGACGTGCTGCAAATATCTTTACAATAGTGTGAATAGACAAAAGTCCAATAGCCACGTTTAGGATGCCACTAGGTACACTGACTGTTTGCTAGTATAATGGCTTAGTTTCAAAAAGTTGGAGTGTGCAATGCAGGCAGACGTGCCTTGCAAATGTCTTTGCAATAGTGGGACTATAGCAAAGTCCAATAGCCACGTTTAGGATGCCACTAGGTACACTGAGTGTTTGCTAGTAAAATGGCTTAGTTTAAAAAAGTTGGAGTGTGCAATGCAGGCAGACGTGCTCTACAAATGTCTTTGCACTAGTGGGACTATAGCAAAGTCCAATAGCCACGTTTAGGATCCCACTAGGTACACTGAGTGTTTGCTAGTATAATGGCTTAGTTTAAAAAAGTTTGAGTGTGCAATGCAGGCAGACGTGCTGCAAATATCTTTACAATAGTGTGAATAGACAAAAGTACAATAGCCACGTTTAGGATGCCACTAGGTACACTGAGTGTTTGCTAGTTTAATGGCTTACTTTAAAAAAGTTTGAGTGTGCAATGCAGGCAGACGTGCTGCAAATATCGTTACAATAGTGTGAATAGACAAAAGTACAATAGCCACGTTTAGGATGCCACTAGGTACACTGAGTGTTTGCTAGTATAATGGCTTAGTTTAAAAAAGTTTGAGTGTGCAATGCAGGCAGACGTGCTGCAAATATCTTTACAATAGTGTGAATAGACAAAAGTACAATAGCCACGTTTAGGATGCCACTAGGTACACTGAGTGTTTGCTAGTATAATGGCTTAGTTTAAAAAAGTTTGAGTGTGCAATGCAGGCAGACGTGCTGCAAATATGTTTACAATAGTGTGAATAGACAAAAGTACAATAGCCACGTTTAGGATGCCACTAGGTACACTGAGTGTTTGCTAGTATAATGGCTTAGTTTAAAAAAGTTTGAGTGTGCAATGCAGGCAGACGTGCTGCAAATATCTTTACAATAGTGTGAATAGAGAAAAGTCCAATAGCCACGTTTAGGATGCCACTAGGTACACTGACTGTTTGCTAGTATAATGGCTGAGTTAAAAAAAGGTGGAGTGTGCAATGCAGGCAGACGTGCTGCAAATATCTTTACAATAGTGTGAATAGACAAAAGTCCAATAGCCACGTTTAGGATGCCACTAGGTACACTGACTGTTTGCTAGTATAATGGCTTAGTTTCAAAAAGTTGGAGTGTGCAATTCAGGCAGACGTGCTCTGCAAATGTCTTTGCACTAGTGGGACTATAGCAAAGTCCAATAGCCACGTTTAGGATGCCACTAGGTACACTGAGTGTTTGCTAGTAAAATGGCTTAGTTTAAAAAAGGTGGAGTGTGCAATGCAGGCAGACGTGCTCTACAAATGTCTTTGCACTAGTGGGACTATAGCAAAGTCCAATAGCCACGTTTAGGATGCCACTAGGTACACTGAGTGTTTGCTAGTATAATGGCTTAGTTTAAAAAAGTTTGAGTGTGCAATGCAGGCAGACGTGCTGCAAATATCTTTACAATAGTGTGAATAGACAAAAGTACAATAGCCACGTTTAGGATGCCACTAGGTACACTGAGTGTTTGCTAGTTTAATGGCTTAGTTTAAAAAAGTTGGAGTGTGCAATGCAGGCAGACGTGCTGCAAATATCTTTACAATAGTGTGAATAGACAAAAGTACAATAGCCACGTTTAGGATGCCACTAGGTACACTGAGTGTTTGCTAGTATAATGGCTTAGTTTAAAAAAGTTTGAGTGTGCAATGCAGGCAGACGTGCTGCAAATATCGTTACAATAGTGTGAATAGACAAAAGTACAATAGCCACGTTTAGGATGCCACTAGGTACACTGAGTGTTTGCTAGTATAATGGCTTAGTTTAAAAAAGTTTGAGTGTGCAATGCAGGCAGACGTGCTGCAAATATCTTTACAATAGTGTAAATAGACAAAAGTACAATAGCCACATTTAGGATGCCACTAGGTACACTGAGTGTTTGCTAGTATAATGGCTTAGTTTAAAAAAGTTTGAGTGTGCAATGCAGGCAGACGTGCTGCAAATATGTTTACAATAGTGTGAATAGACAAAAGTACAATAGCCACGTTTAGGATGCCACTAGGTACACTGAGTGTTTGCTAGTTTAATGGCTTAGTTTAAAAAAGTTGGAGTGTGCAATGCAGGCAGACGTGCTGCAAATATCTTTACAATAGTGTGAATAGACAAAAGTACAATAGCCACGTTTAGGATGCCACTAGGTACACTGAGTGTTTGCTAGTATAATGGCTTAGTTTAAAAAAGTTTGAGTGTGCAATGCAGGCAGACGTGCTGCAAATATCTTTACAATAGTGTGAATAGACAAAAGTACAATAGCCACGTTTAGGATGCCACTAGGTACACTGACTGTTTGCTAGTATAATGGCTTAGTTATAATGAGTTGGAGTGTGCAATGCAGGCAGACGTGCTGCAAATATCTTTACAATAGTGTGAATAGACAAAAGTCCAATAGCCACGTTTAGGATGCCACTAGGTACACTGAGTGTTTGCTAGTATAATGGCTTAGTTTAAAAAAGTTTGAGTGTGCAATGCAGGCAGACGTGCTGCAAATATCTTTACAATAGTGTGAATAGACAAAAGTACAATAGCCACGTTTAGGATGCTACTAGGTACACTGAGTGTTTGCTAGTTTAATGGCTTAGTTTAAAAAAGTTGGAGTGTGCAATGCAGGCAGACGTGCTGCAAATATCTTTACAATAGTGTGAATAGACAAAAATACAATAGCCACGTTTAGGATGCCACTAGGTACTCTGAGTGTTTGCTAGTATAATGGCTTAGTTTAAAAAAGTTTGAGTGTGCAATGCAGGCAGACGTGCTGCAAATATCTTTACAATAGTGTAAATAGACAAAAGTACAATAGCCACGTTTAGGATGCCACTAGGTACACTGAGTGTTTGCTAGTTTAATGGCTTAGTTTAAAAATGTTTGAGTGTGCAATGCAGGCAGACGTGCTGCAAATATCTTTACAATAGTGTGAATAGACAAAAGTACAATAGCCACGTTTAGGATGCCACTAGGTACACTGACTGTTTGCTAGTATAATGGCTTAGTTATAATGAGTTGGAGTGTGCAATGCAGGCAGACGTGCTGCAAATATCTTTACAATAGTGTGAATAGACAAAAGTCCAATAGCCACGTTTAGGATGCCACTAGGTACACTGAGTGTTTGCTAGTATAATGGCTTAGTTTAAAAAAGTTTGAGTGTGCAATGCAGGCAGACAAGCTGCAAATATCTTTACAATAGTGTGAATAGACAAAAGTACAATAGCCACGTTTAGGATGCCACTAGGTACACTGACTGTTTGCTAGTATAATGGCTTAGTTTAAAAAAGTTTGAGTGTGCAATGCAGGCAGACGTGCTGCAAATATCTTTACAATAGTGTGAATAGACAAAAGTACAATAGCCACGTTTAGGATGCCACTAGGTACACTGACTGTTTGCTAGTATAATGGCTTAGTTATAATGAGTTGGAGTGTGCAATGCAGGCAGACGTGCTGCAAATATCTTTACAATAGTGTGAATAGACAAAAGTCCAATAGCCACGTTTAGGATGCCACTAGGTACACTGAGTGTTTGCTAGTATAATGGCTTAGTTTAAAAAAGTTTGAGTGTGCAATGCAGGCAGACGTGCTGCAAATATCTTTACAATAGTGTGAATAGACAAAAGTACAATAGCCACGTTTAGGATGCCACTAGGTACGCTGACTGTTTGCTAGTATAATGGCTGAGTTAAAAAAAGGTGGAGTGTGCAATGCAGGCAGACGTGCTGCAAATATCTTTACAATAGTGTGAATACACAAAAGTCCAATAGCCACGTTTAGGATGCCACTAGGTACACTGACTGTTTGCTAGTATAATGGCTGAGTTAAAAAAAGGTGGAGTGTGCAATGCAGGCAGACGTGCTGCAAATATCTTTACAATAGTGTGAATAGACAAAAGTCCAATAGCCACGTTTAGGATGCCACTAGGTACACTGACTGTTTGCTAGTATAATGGCTTAGTTTCAAAAAGTTGGAGTGTGCAATGCAGGCAGACGTGCCTTGCAAATGTCTTTGCACTAGTGGGACTATAGCAAAGTCCAATAGCCACGTTTAGGATGCCACTAGGTACACTGAGTGTTTGCTAGTATAATGGCTTAGTTTAAAAAAGTTTGAGTGTGCAATGCAGGCAGACGTGCTGCAAATATGTTTACAATAGTGTGAATAGAGAAAAAAACAATAGCCACGTTTAGGATGCCACTAGGTACACTGAGTGTTTGCTAGTTTAATGGCTTAGTTTAAAAAAGTTGGAGTGTGCAATGCAGGCAGACGTGCTGCAAATATCTTTACAATAGTGTGAATAGACAAAAGTACAATAGCCACGTTTAGGATGCCACTAGGTACACTGAGTGTTTGCTAGTATAATGGCTTAGTTTAAAAAAGTTTGAGTGTGCAATGCAGGCAGACGTGCTGCAAATATCGTTACAATAGTGTGAATAGACAAAAGTATAATAGCCACGTTTAGGATGCCACTAGGTACACTGAGTGTTTGCTAGTATAATGGCTTAGTTTAAAAAAGTTTGAGTGTGCAATGCAGGCAGACGTGCTGCAAATATCTTTACAATAGTGTGAATAGACAAAAGTACAATAGCCACGTTTAGGATGCCACTAGGTACACTGAGTGTTTGGTAGTATAATGGCTTAGTTTAAAAAAGTTGGAGTGTGCAATGCAGGCAGACGTGCTGCAAATATCTTTACAATAGTGTGAATAGACAAAAGTACAATAGCCACGTTTAGGATGCCACTAGGTACACTGAGTGTTTGCTAGTATAATGGCTTAGTTTAAAAAAGTTTGAGTGTGCAATGCAGGCAGACGTGCTGCAAATATCTTTACAATAGTGTGAATAGACAAAAGTACAATAGCCACGTTTAGGATGCCACTAGGTACACTGACTGTTTGCTAGTATAATGGCTTAGTTATAATGAGTTGGAGTGTGCAATGCAGGCAGACGTGCTGCAAATATCTTTACAATAGTGTGAATAGACAAAAGTCCAATAGCCACGTTTAGGATGCCACTAGGTACACTGACTGTTTGCTAGTATAATGGCTTAGTTTCAAAAAGTTGGAGTGTGCAATGCAGGCAGACGTGCCTTGCAAATGTCTTTGCACTAGTGGGACTATAGCAAAGTCCAATAGCCACGTTTAGGATGCCACTAGGTACACTGAGTGTTTGCTAGTATAATGGCTTAGTTTAAAAAAGTTTGAGTGTGCAATGCAGGCAGACGTGCTGCAAATATGTTTACAATAGTGTGAATAGAGAAAAAAACAATAGCCACGTTTAGGATGCCACTAGGTACACTGAGTGTTTGCTAGTTTAATGGCTTAGTTTAAAAAAGTTGGAGTGTGCAATGCAGGCAGACGTGCTGCAAATATCTTTACAATAGTGTGAATAGACAAAAGTACAATAGCCACGTTTAGGATGCCACTAGGTACACTGAGTGTTTGCTAGTATAATGGCTTAGTTTAAAAAAGTTTGAGTGTGCAATGCAGGCAGACGTGCTGCAAATATCGTTACAATAGTGTGAATAGACAAAAGTATAATAGCCACGTTTAGGATGCCACTAGGTACACTGAGTGTTTGCTAGTATAATGGCTTAGTTTAAAAAAGTTTGAGTGTGCAATGCAGGCAGACGTGCTGCAAATATCTTTACAATAGTGTGAATAGACAAAAGTATAATAGCCACGTTTAGGATGCCACTAGGTACACTGAGTGTTTGCTAGTATAATGGCTTAGTTTAAAAAAGTTTGAGTGTGCAATGCAGGCAGACGTGCTGCAAATATCTTTACAATAGTGTGAATAGACAAAAGTACAATAGCCACGTTTAGGATGCCACTAGGTACACTGAGTGTTTGGTAGTATAATGGCTTAGTTTAAAAAAGTTGGAGTGTGCAATGCAGGCAGACGTGCTGCAAATATCTTTACAATAGTGTGAATAGACAAAAGTACAATAGCCACGTTTAGGATGCCACTAGGTACACTGAGTGTTTGCTAGTATAATGGCTTAGTTTAAAAAAGTTTGAGTGTGCAATGCAGGCAGACGTGCTGCAAATATCTTTACAATAGTGTGAATAGACAAAAGTACAATAGCCACGTTTAGGATGCCACTAGGTACACTGACTGTTTGCTAGTATAATGGCTTAGTTATAATGAGTTGGAGTGTGCAATGCAGGCAGACGTGCTGCAAATATCTTTACAATAGTGTGAATAGACAAAAGTCCAATAGCCACGTTTAGGATGCCACTAGGTACACTGAGTGTTTGCTAGTATAATGGCTTAGTTTAAAAAAGTTTGAGTGTGCAATGCAGGCAGACGTGCTGCAAATATCTTTACAATAGTGTGAATAGACAAAAGTACAATAGCCACGTTTAGGATACCACTAGGTACACTGAGTGTTTGCTAGTATAATGGCTTAGTTTAAAAAAGTTTGAGTGTGCAATGCAGGCAGACGTGCTGCAAATATCTTTACAATAGTGTGAATAGACAAAAGTACAATAGCCACGTTTAGGATGCCACTAGGTACACTGAGTGTTTGCTAGTTTAATGGCTTAGTTTAAAAAAGTTGGAGTGTGCAATGCAGGCAGACGTGCTGCAAATATGTTTACAATAGTGTGAATAGACAAAAGTACAATAGCCACGTTTAGGATGCCACTAGGTACACTGACTGTTTGCTAGTATAATGGCTGAGTTAAAAAAAGGTGGAGTGTGCAATGCAGGCAGACGTGCTGCAAATATCTTTACAATAGTGTGAATAGACAAAAGTCCAATAGCCACGTTTAGGATGCCACTAGGTACACTGAGTGTTTGCTAGTAAAATGGCTTAGTTTAAAAAAGTTGGAGTGTGCAATGCAGGCAGACGTGCTCTGCAAATGTCTGTGCACTAGTGGGACTATAGCAAAGTCCAATAGCCACGTTTAGGATGCCACTAGGTACACTGAGTGTTTGCTAGTATAATGGCTTAGTTTAAAAAAGTTTGAGTGTGCAATGCAGGCAGACGTGCTGCAAATATCTTTACAATAGTGTGAATAGACAAAAGTACAATAGCCACGTTTAGGATGCCACTAGGTACACTGAGTGTTTGCTAGTTTAATGGCTTAGTTTAAAAAAAGTTGGAGTGTGCAATGCAGGCAGACGTGCTGCAAATATCTTTACAATAGTGTGAATAGACAAAAGTACAATAGCCACGTTTAGGATGCCACTAGGTACACTGAGTGTTTGCTAGTATAATGGCTTAGTTTAAAAAAGTTTGAGTGTGCAATGCAGGCAGACGTGCTGCAAATATCTTTACAATAGTGTGAATAGACAAAAGTACAATAGCCACGTTTAGGATGCCACTAGGTACACTGAGTGTTTGCTAGTATAATGGCTTAGTTTAAAAAAGTTTGAATGTGCAATGCAGGCAGACGTGCTGCAAGTATGTTTACAATAGTGTGAATAGACAAAAGTACAATAGCCACGTTTAGGATGCCACTAGGTACACTGAGTGTTTGCTAGTTTAATGGCTTAGTTTAAAAAAGTTTGAGTGTGCAATGCAGGCAGACGTGCTGCAAATATCTTTACAATAGTGTGAATAGACAAAAGTACAATAGCCACGTTTAGGATTCCACTAGGTACACTGAGTGTTTGCTAGTATAATAGCTTAGTTTAAAAAAGTTTGAGTGTGCAATGCAGGCAGACGTGCTGCAAATATCTTTACAATAGTGTGAATAGACAAAAGTACAATAGCCACGTTTAGGATGCCACTAGGTACACTGACTGTTTGCTAGTATAATGGCTTAGTTATAATGAGTTGGAGTGTGCAATGCAGGCAGACGTGCTGCACATATCTTTACAATAGTGTGAATAGACAAAAGTCCAATAGCCACGTTTAGGATGCCACTAGGTACACTGAGTGTTTGCTAGTATAATGGCTTAGTTTAAAAAAGTTTGAGTGTGCAATGCAGGCAGACGTGCTGCAAATATCTTTACAATAGTGTGAATAGACAAAAGTACAATAGCCACGTTTAGGATGCCACTAGGTACACTGAGTGTTTGCTAGTATAATGGCTTAGTTTAAAAAAGTTTGAGTGTGCAATGCAGGCAGACGTGCTGCAAATATCTTTACAATAGTGTGAATAGACAAAAGTACAATAGCCACGTTTAGGATGCCACTAGGTACACTGACTGTTTGCTAGTATAATGGCTTAGTTATAATGAGTTGGAGTGTGCAATGCAGGCAGACGTGCTGCAAATATCTTTACAATAGTGTGAATAGACAAAAGTCCAATAGCCACGTTTAGGATGCCACTAGGTACACTGAGTGTTTGCTAGTATAATGGCTTAGTTTAAAAAAGTTGGAGTGTGCAATGCAGGCAGACGTGCTGCAAATATCTTTACAATAGTGTGAATAGACAAAAGTACAATAGCCACGTTTAGGATGCCACTAGGTACACTGAGTGTTTGCTAGTATAATGGCTTAGTTTAAAAAAGTTTGAGTGTGCAATGCAGGCAGACGTGCTGCAAATATCTTTACAATAGTGTGAATAGACAAAAGTACAATAGCCACGTTTAGGATGCCACTAGGTACACTGAGTGTTTGCTAGTTTAATGGCTTAGTTTAAAAAAGTTGGAGTGTGCAATGCAGGCAGACGTGCTGCAAATATCTTTACAATAGTGTGAATAGACAAAAGTACAATAGCCACGTTTAGGATGCCACTAGGTACACTGAGTGTTTGCTAGTATAATGGCTTAGTTTAAAAAAGTTTGAGTTTGCAATGCAGGCAGACGTGCTGCAAATATCTTTACAATAGTGTGAATAGACAAAAGTACAATAGCCACGTTTAGGATGCCACTAGGTACACTGAGTGTTTGCTAGTATAATGGCTTAGTTATAATGAGTTGGAGTGTGCAATGCAGGCAGACGTGCTGCAAATATCTTTACAATAGTGTGAATAGACAAAAGTCCAATAGCCACGTTTAGGATGCCACTAGGTACACTGAGTGTTTGCTAGTATAATGGCTTAGTTTAAAAAAGTTTGAGTGTGCAATGCAGGCAGACGTGCTGCAAATATCTTTACAATAGTGTGAATAGACAAAAGTACAATAGCCACGTTTAGGATGCCACTAGGTACACTGAGTGTTTGCTATTATAATGGCTTACTTTAAAAAAGTTTGAGTGTGCAATGCAGGCAGACGTGCTGCAAATATCTTTACAATAGTGTGAATAGACAAAAGTACAATAGCCACGTTTAGGATGCCACTAGGTACACTGACTGTTTGCTAGTATAATGGCTGAGTTAAAAAAAGGTGGAGAGTGCAATGCAGGCAGACGTGCTGCAAATATCTTTACAATAGTGTGAATAGACAAAAGTCCAATAGCCACGTTTAGGATGCCACTAGGTACACTGACTGTTTGCTAGTATAATGGCTGAGTTAAAAAAAGGTGGAGTGTGCAATGCAGGCAGACGTGCTGCAAATATCTTTACAATAGTGTGAATAGACAAAAGTCCAAAATCCACGTTTAGGATGCCACTAGGTACACTGACTGTTTGCTAGTATAATGGCTTAGTTTTAAAAAGTTGGAGTGTGCAATGCAGGCAGACGTGCCTTGCAAATGTCTTTGCACTAGTGGGACTATAGCAAAGTCCAATAGCCACGTTTAGGATGCCACTAGGTACACTGAGTGTTTGCTAGTAAAATGGCTTAGTTTAAAAAAGTTGGAGTGTGCAATGCAGGCAGACGTGCTCTACAAATGTCTTTGCACTAGTGGGACTATAGCAAAGTCCAATAGCCACGTTTAGGATGCCACTAGGTACACTGAGTGTTTGCTAGTATAATGGCTTAGTTTAAAAAAGTTTGAGTGTGCAATGCAGGCAGACGTGCTGCAAATATGTTTACAATAGTGTGAATAGACAAAAGTACAATAGCCACGTTTAGGATGCCACTAGGTACACTGAGTGTTTGCTAGTTTAATGGCTTAGTTTAAAAAAGTTGGAGTGTGCAATGCAGGCAGACGTGCTGCAAATATCTTTACAATAGTGTGAACAGACAAAAGTACAATAGCCACGTTTAGGATGCCACTAGGTACACTGAGTGTTTGCTAGTATAATGGCTTAGTTTAAAAAAGTTTGAGTGTGCAATGCAGGCAGACGTGCTGCAAATATCGTTACAATAGTGTGAATAGACAAAAGTACAATAGCCACGTTTAGGATGCCACTAGGTACACTGAGTGTTTGCTAGTATAATGGCTTAGTTTAAAAAAGTTTGAGTGTGAAATGCAGGCAGACGTGCTGCAAATATCTTTACAATAGTGTGAATAGACAAAAGTACAATAGCCACGTTTAGGATGCCACTAGGTACACTGACTGTTTGCTAGTATAATGGCTTAGTTATAATGAGTTGGAGTGTGCAATGCAGGCAGACGTGCTGCAAATATCTTTACAATAGTGTGAATAGACAAAAGTCCAATAGCCACGTTTAGGATGCCACTAGGTACACTGAGTGTTTGCTAGTATAATGGCTTAGTTTAAAAAAGTTTGAGTGTGCAATGCAGGCAGACGTGCTGCAAATATCTTTACAAAAGTGTGAATAGACAAAAGTACAATAGCCATGTTTAGGATGCCATTAGGTACACTGAGTGTTTGCTAGTTTAATGGCTTAGTTTAAAAAAGTTGGAGTGTGCAATGCAGGCAGACGTGCTGCAAATATCTTTACAATAGTGTGAATAGACAAAAGTACAATAGCCACGTTTAGGATGCCACTAGGTACACTGAGTGTTTGCTAGTATAATGGCTTAGTTTAAAAAAGTTTGAGTGTGCAATGCAGGCAGACGTGCTGCAAATATCTTTACAATAGTGTGAATAGACAAAAGTACAATAGCCACGTTTAGGATGCCACTAGGTACACTGACTGTTTGCTAGTATAATGGCTTAGTTATAATGAGTTGGAGTGTGCAATGCAGGCAGACGTGCTGCAAATATCTTTACAATAGTGTGAATAGACAAAAGTCCAATAGCCACGTTTAGGATGCCACTAGGTACACTGAGTGTTTGCTAGTATAATGGCTTAGTTTAAAAAAGTTTGAGTGTGCAATGCAGGCAGACGTGCTGCAAATATCTTTACAATAGTGTGAATAGACAAAAGTACAATAGCCACGTTTAGGATACCACTAGGTACACTGAGTGTTTGCTAGTATAATGGCTTAGTTTAAAAAAGTTTGAGTGTGCAATGCAGGCAGACGTGCTGCAAATATCTTTACAATAGTGTGAATAGACAAAAGTACAATAGCCACGTTTAGGATGCCACTAGGTACACTGAGTGTTTGCTAGTTTAATGGCTTAGTTTAAAAAAGTTGGAGTGTGCAATGCAGGCAGACGTGCTGCAAATATGTTTACAATAGTGTGAATAGACAAAAGTACAATAGCCACGTTTAGGATGCCACTAGGTACACTGACTGTTTGCTAGTATAATGGCTGAGTTAAAAAAAGGTGGAGTGTGCAATGCAGGCAGACGTGCTGCAAATATCTTTACAATAGTGTGAATAGACAAAAGTCCAATAGCCACGTTTAGGATGCCACTAGGTACACTGACTGTTTGCTAGTATAATGGCTTAGTTTAAAAAAGTTGGAGTGTGCAATGCAGGCAGACGTGCTCTGCAAATGTCTTTGCACTTGTGGGACTATAGCAAAGTCCAATAGCCACGTTTAGGATGCCACTAGGTACACTGAGTGTTTGCTAGTAAAATGGCTTAGTTTAAAAAAGTTGGAGTGTGCAATGCAGGCAGACGTGCTCTGCAAATGTCTGTGCACTAGTGGGACTATAGCAAAGTCCAATAGCCACGTTTAGGATGCCACTAGGTACACTGAGTGTTTGCTAGTATAATGGCTTAGTTTAAAAAAGTTTGAGTGTGCAATGCAGGCAGACGTGCTGCAAATATCTTTACAATAGTGTGAATAGACAAAAGTACAATAGCCACGTTTAGGATGCCACTAGGTACACTGAGTGTTTGCTAGTTTAATGGCTTAGTTTAAAAAAAGTTGGAGTGTGCAATGCAGGCAGACGTGCTGCAAATATCTTTACAATAGTGTGAATAGACAAAAGTACAATAGCCACGTTTAGGATGCCACTAGGTACACTGAGTGTTTGCTAGTATAATGGCTTAGTTTAAAAAAGTTTGAGTGTGCAATGCAGGCAGACGTGCTGCAAATATCTTTACAATAGTGTGAATAGACAAAAGTACAATAGCCACGTTTAGGATGCCACTAGGTACACTGAGTGTTTGCTAGTATAATGGCTTAGTTTAAAAAAGTTTGAATGTGCAATGCAGGCAGACGTGCTGCAAGTATGTTTACAATAGTGTGAATAGACAAAAGTACAATAGCCACGTTTAGGATGCCACTAGGTACACTGAGTGTTTGCTAGTTTAATGGCTTAGTTTAAAAAAGTTTGAGTGTGCAATGCAGGCAGACGTGCTGCAAATATCTTTACAATAGTGTGAATAGACAAAAGTACAATAGCCACGTTTAGGATTCCACTAGGTACACTGAGTGTTTGCTAGTATAATGGCTTAGTTTAAAAAAGTTTGAGTGTGCAATGCAGGCAGACGTGCTGCAAATATCTTTACAATAGTGTGAATAGACAAAAGTACAATAGCCACGTTTAGGATGCCACTAGGTACACTGACTGTTTGCTAGTATAATGGCTTAGTTATAATGAGTTGGAGTGTGCAATGCAGGCAGACGTGCTGCACATATCTTTACAATAGTGTGAATAGACAAAAGTCCAATAGCCACGTTTAGGATGCCACTAGGTACACTGAGTGTTTGCTAGTATAATGGCTTAGTTTAAAAAAGTTTGAGTGTGCAATGCAGGCAGACGTGCTGCAAATATCTTTACAATAGTGTGAATAGACAAAAGTACAATAGCCACGTTTAGGATGCCACTAGGTACACTGAGTGTTTGCTAGTATAATGGCTTAGTTTAAAAAAGTTTGAGTGTGCAATGCAGGCAGACGTGCTGCAAATATCTTTACAATAGTGTGAATAGACAAAAGTACAATAGCCACGTTTAGGATGCCACTAGGTACACTGACTGTTTGCTAGTATAATGGCTTAGTTATAATGAGTTGGAGTGTGCAATGCAGGCAGACGTGCTGCAAATATCTTTACAATAGTGTGAATAGACAAAAGTCCAATAGCCACGTTTAGGATGCCACTAGGTACACTGAGTGTTTGCTAGTATAATGGCTTAGTTTAAAAAAGTTGGAGTGTGCAATGCAGGCAGACGTGCTGCAAATATCTTTACAATAGTGTGAATAGACAAAAGTACAATAGCCACGTTTAGGATGCCACTAGGTACACTGAGTGTTTGCTAGTATAATGGCTTAGTTTAAAAAAGTTTGAGTGTGCAATGCAGGCAGACGTGCTGCAAATATCTTTACAATAGTGTGAATAGACAAAAGTACAATAGCCACGTTTAGGATGCCACTAGGTACACTGAGTGTTTGCTAGTTTAATGGCTTAGTTTAAAAAAGTTGGAGTGTGCAATGCAGGCAGACGTGCTGCAAATATCTTTACAATAGTGTGAATAGACAAAAGTACAATAGCCACGTTTAGGATGCCACTAGGTACACTGAGTGTTTGCTAGTATAATGGCTTAGTTTAAAAAAGTTTGAGTTTGCAATGCAGGCAGACGTGCTGCAAATATCTTTACAATAGTGTGAATAGACAAAAGTACAATAGCCACGTTTAGGATGCCACTAGGTACACTGAGTGTTTGCTAGTATAATGGCTTAGTTATAATGAGTTGGAGTGTGCAATGCAGGCAGACGTGCTGCAAATATCTTTACAATAGTGTGAATAGACAAAAGTCCAATAGCCACGTTTAGGATGCCACTAGGTACACTGAGTGTTTGCTAGTATAATGGCTTAGTTTAAAAAAGTTTGAGTGTGCAATGCAGGCAGACGTGCTGCAAATATCTTTACAATAGTGTGAATAGACAAAAGTACAATAGCCACGTTTAGGATGCCACTAGGTACACTGAGTGTTTGCTATTATAATGGCTTACTTTAAAAAAGTTTGAGTGTGCAATGCAGGCAGACGTGCTGCAAATATCTTTACAATAGTGTGAATAGACAAAAGTACAATAGCCACGTTTAGGATGCCACTAGGTACACTGACTGTTTGCTAGTATAATGGCTGAGTTAAAAAAAGGTGGAGAGTGCAATGCAGGCAGACGTGCTGCAAATATCTTTACAATAGTGTGAATAGACAAAAGTCCAATAGCCACGTTTAGGATGCCACTAGGTACACTGACTGTTTGCTAGTATAATGGCTGAGTTAAAAAAAGGTGGAGTGTGCAATGCAGGCAGACGTGCTGCAAATATCTTTACAATAGTGTGAATAGACAAAAGTCCAAAATCCACGTTTAGGATGCCACTAGGTACACTGACTGTTTGCTAGTATAATGGCTTAGTTTTAAAAAGTTGGAGTGTGCAATGCAGGCAGACGTGCCTTGCAAATGTCTTTGCACTAGTGGGACTATAGCAAAGTCCAATAGCCACGTTTAGGATGCCACTAGGTACACTGAGTGTTTGCTAGTAAAATGGCTTAGTTTAAAAAAGTTGGAGTGTGCAATGCAGGCAGACGTGCTCTACAAATGTCTTTGCACTAGTGGGACTATAGCAAAGTCCAATAGCCACGTTTAGGATGCCACTAGGTACACTGAGTGTTTGCTAGTATAATGGCTTAGTTTAAAAAAGTTTGAGTGTGCAATGCAGGCAGACGTGCTGCAAATATGTTTACAATAGTGTGAATAGACAAAAGTACAATAGCCACGTTTAGGATGCCACTAGGTACACTGAGTGTTTGCTAGTTTAATGGCTTAGTTTAAAAAAGTTGGAGTGTGCAATGCAGGCAGACGTGCTGCAAATATCTTTACAATAGTGTGAACAGACAAAAGTACAATAGCCACGTTTAGGATGCCACTAGGTACACTGAGTGTTTGCTAGTATAATGGCTTAGTTTAAAAAAGTTTGAGTGTGCAATGCAGGCAGACGTGCTGCAAATATCGTTACAATAGTGTGAATAGACAAAAGTACAATAGCCACGTTTAGGATGCCACTAGGTACACTGAGTGTTTGCTAGTATAATGGCTTAGTTTAAAAAAGTTTGAGTGTGAAATGCAGGCAGACGTGCTGCAAATATCTTTACAATAGTGTGAATAGACAAAAGTACAATAGCCACGTTTAGGATGCCACTAGGTACACTGACTGTTTGCTAGTATAATGGCTTAGTTATAATGAGTTGGAGTGTGCAATGCAGGCAGACGTGCTGCAAATATCTTTACAATAGTGTGAATAGACAAAAGTCCAATAGCCACGTTTAGGATGCCACTAGGTACACTGAGTGTTTGCTAGTATAATGGCTTAGTTTAAAAAAGTTTGAGTGTGCAATGCAGGCAGACGTGCTGCAAATATCTTTACAAAAGTGTGAATAGACAAAAGTACAATAGCCATGTTTAGGATGCCATTAGGTACACTGAGTGTTTGCTAGTTTAATGGCTTAGTTTAAAAAAGTTGGAGTGTGCAATGCAGGCAGACGTGCTGCAAATATCTTTACAATAGTGTGAATAGACAAAAGTACAATAGCCACGTTTAGGATGCCACTAGGTACACTGAGTGTTTGCTAGTATAATGGCTTAGTTTAAAAAAGTTTGAGTGTGCAATGCAGGCAGACGTGCTGCAAATATCTTTACAATAGTGTGAATAGACAAAAGTACAATAGCCACGTTTAGGATGCCACTAGGTACACTGAGTGTTTGCTAGTTTAATGGCTTAGTTTAAAAAAGTTGGAGTGTGCAATGCAGGCAGACGTGCTGCAAATATGTTTACAATAGTGTGAATAGACAAAAGTACAATAGCCACGTTTAGGATGCCACAAGGTACACTGACTGTTTGCTAGTATAATGGCTGAGTTAAAAAAAGGTGGAGTGTGCAATGCAGGCAGACGTGCTGCAAATATCTTTACAAAAGTGTGAATAGACAAAAGTCCAATAGCCACGTTTAGGATGCCACTAGGTACACTGACTGTTTGGTAGTAAAATGGCTTAGTTTAAGAAAGTTGGAGTGTGCAATGCAGGCAGACGTGTTCTGCAAATGTCTGTGCACTAGTGGGACTATAGCAAAGTCCAATAGCCACGTTTAGGATGCCACTAGGTACACTGAGTGTTTGCTAGTATAATGGCTTAGTTTAAAAAAGTTTGAGTGTGCAATGCAGGCAGACGTGCTGCAAATATCTTTACAATAGTGTGAATAGACAAAAGTACAATAGCCACGTTTAGGATGCCACTAGGTACACTGAGTGTTTGCTAGTTTAATGGCTTAGTTTAAAAAAAGTTGGAGTGTGCAATGCAGGCAGACGTGCTGCAAATATCTTTACAATAGTGTGAATAGACAAAAGTACAATAGCCACGTTTAGGATGCCACTAGGTACACTGAGTGTTTGCTAGTATAATGGCTTAGTTTAAAAAAGTTTGAGTGTGCAATGCAGGCAGACGTGCTGCAAATATCTTTACAATAGTGTGAATAGACAAAAGTACAATAGCCACGTTTAGGATGCCACTAGGTACACTGAGTGTTTGCTAGTATAATGGCTTAGTTTAAAAAAAGTTTGAATGTGCAATGCAGGCAGACGTGCTGCAAATATGTTTACAATAGTGTGAATAGACCAAAACTACAATAGCCACGTTTAGGATGCCACTAGGTACACTGAGTGTTTGCTAGTTTAATGGCTTAGTTTAAAAAAGTTTGAGTGTGCAATGCAGGCAGACGTGCTGCAAATATCTTTACAATAGTGTGAATAGACAAAAGTACAATAGCCACGTTTAGGATTCCACTAGGTACACTGAGTGTTTGCTAGTATAATGGCTTAGTTTAAAAAAGTTTGAGTGTGCAATGCAGGCAGACGTGCTGCAAATATCTTTACAATAGTGTGAATAGACAAAAGTACAATAGCCACGTTTAGGATGCCACTAGGTACACTGACTGTTTGCTAGTATAATGGCTTAGTTATAATGAGTTGGAGTGTGCAATGCAGGCAGACGTGCTGCACATATCTTTACAATAGTGTGAATAGACAAAAGTCCAATAGCCACGTTTAGGATGCCACTAGGTACACTGAGTGTTTGCTAGTATAATGGCTTAGTTTAAAAACGTTTGAGTGTGCAATGCAGGCAGACGTGCTGCAAATATCTTTACAATAGTGTGAATAGACAAAAGTACAATAGCCACGTTTAGGATGCCACTAGGTACACTGAGTGTTTGCTAGTTTAATGGCTTAGTTTAAAAAAGTTGGAGTGTGCAATGCAGGCAGACGTGCTGCAAATATCTTTACAATAGTGTGAATAGACAAAAGTACAATAGCCACGTTTAGGATGCCACTAGGTACACTGAGTGTTTGCTAGTATAATGGCTTAGTTTAAAAAAGTTTGAGTGTGCAATGCAGGCAGACGTGCTGCAAATATCTTTACAATAGTGTGAATAGACAAAAGTACAATAGCCACGTTTAGGATGCCACTAGGTACACTGACTGTTTGCTAGTATAATGGCTTAGTTATAATGAGTTGGAGTGTGCAATGCAGGCAGACGTGCTGCAAATATGTTTACAATAGTGTGAATAGACAAAAGTACAATAGCCACGTTTAGGATGCCACTAGGTACACTGAGTGTTTGCTAGTTTAATGGCTTAGTTTAAAAAAGTTGGAGTGTGCAATGCAGGCAGACGTGCTGCAAATATCTTTACAATAGTGTGAATAGACAAAAGTACAATAGCCACGTTTAGGATGCCACTAGGTACACTGAGTGTTTGCTAGTATAATGGCTTAGTTTAAAAAAGTTTGAGTGTGCAATGCAGGCAGACGAGCTGCAAATATCTTTACAATAGTGTGAATAGACAAAAGTACAATAGCCACGTTTAGGATGCCACTAGGTACACTGACAGTTTGCTAGTATAATGGCTTAGTTATAATGAGTTGGAGTGTGCAATGCAGGCAGACGTGCTGCAAATATCTTTACAATAGTGTGAATAGACAAAAGTCCAATAGCCACGTTTAGGATGCCACTAGGTACACTGAGTGTTTGCTAGTATAATGGCTTAGTTTAAAAAAGTTTGAGTGTGCAATGCAGACAGACGTGCTGCAAATATCTTTACAATAGTGTGAATAGACAAAAGTACAATAGCCACGTTTAGGATGCCACTAGGTACACTGAGTGTTTGCTAGTATAATGGCTTAGTTTAAAAAAGTTGGAGTGTGCAATGCAGGCAGACGTGCTGCAAATATCTTTACAATAGTGTGAATAGACAAAAGTACAATAGCCACGTTTAGGATGCCACTAGGTACACTGACTGTTTGCTAGTATAATGGCTGAGTTAAAAAAAGGTGGAGTGTGCAATGCAGGCAGACGTGCTGCAAATATCTTTACAATAGTGTGAATAGACAAAAGTACAATAGCCACGTTTAGGATGCCACTAGGTACACTGACTGTTTGCTAGTATAATGGCTGAGTTAAAAAAAGGTGGAGTGTGCAATGCAGGCAGACGTGCTGCAAATATCTTTACAATAGTGTGAATAGACAAAAGTCCAATAGCCACGTTTAGGATGCCACTAGGTACACTGACTGTTTGCTAGTATAATGGCTTAGTTTCAAAAAGTTGGAGTGTGCAATGCAGGCAGACGTGCTCTGCAAATGTCTTTGCACTAGTGGGACTATAGCAAAGTCCAATAGCCACGTTTAGGATGCCACTAGGTACACTGAGTGTTTGCTAGTAAAATGGCTTAGTTTAAAAAAGTTGGAGTGTGCAATGCAGGCAGACGTGCTCTGCAAATGTCTTTGCACTAGTGGGACTATAGCAAAGTCCAATAGCCACGTTTAGGATGCCACTAGGTACACTGAGTGTTTGCTAGTATAATGGCTTAGTTTAAAAAAGTTTGAGTGTGCAATGCAGGCAGACGTGCTGCAAATATCTTTACAATAGTGTGAATAGACAAAAGTACAATAGCCACATTTAGGATGCCACTAGGTACACTGAGTGTTTGCTAGTTTAATGGCTTAGTTTAAAAAAGTTGGAGTGTGCAATGCAGGCAGACGTGCTGCAAATATCTTTACAATAGTGTGAATAGACAAAAGTACAATAGCCACGTTTAGGATGCCACTAGGTACACTGAGTGTTTGCTAGTATAATGGCTTAGTTTAAAAAAGTTTGAGTGTGCAATGCAGGCAGACGTGCTGCAAATATCGTTACAATAGTGTGAATAGACAAAAGTACAATAGCCACGTTTAGGATGCCACTAGGTACACTGAGTGTTTGCTAGTTTAATGGCTTAGTTTAAAAAAGTTGGAGTGTGCAATGCAGGCAGACGTGCTGGAAATATCTTTACAATAGTGTGAATAGACAAAAGTACAATAGCCACGTTTAGGATGCCACTAGGTACACTGAGTGTTTGCTAGTATAATGGCTTAGTTTAAAAAAGTTTGAGTGTGCAATGCAGGCAGACGTGCTGCAAATATCTTTACAATAGTGTGAATAGACAAAAGTACAATAGCCACGTTTACGATGCCACTAGGTACACTGACTGTTTGCTAGTATAATGGCTTAGTTATAATGAGTTGGAGTGTGCAATGCAGGCAGACGTGCTGCAAATATCTTTACAATAGTGTGAATAGACAAAAGTACAATAGCCACGTTTAGGATTCCACTAGGTACACTGAGTGTTTGCTAGTATAATGGCTTAGTTTAAAAAAGTTGGAGTGTGCAATGCAGGCAGACGTGCTCTGCAAATGTCTTTGCACTAGTGGGACTATAGCAAAGTCCAATAGCCACGTTTAGGATGCCACTAGGTACACTGACTGTTTGCTAGTATAATGGCTTAGTTTAAAAAAGTTTGAGTGTGCAATGCAGGCAGACGTGCTGCAAATATCTTTACAATAGTGTGAATAGACAAAAGTACAATAGCCACGTTTAGGATGCCACTAGGTACACTGAGTGTTTGCTAGTTTAATGGCTTAGTTTAAAAAAGTTGGAGTGTGCAATGCAGGCAGACGTGCTGCAAATATCTTTACAATAGTGTGAATAGACAAAAGTACAATAGCCACGTTTAGGATGCCACTAGGTACACTGAGTGTTTGCTAGTATAATGGCTTAGTTTAAAAAAGTTTGAGTGTGCAATGCAGGCAGACGTGCTGCAAATATCGTTACAATAGTGTGAATAGACAAAAGTACAATAGCCACGTTTAGGATGCCACTAGGTACACTGAGTGTTTGCTAGTATAATGGCTTAGTTTAAAAAAGTTTGAGTGTGCAATGCAGGCAGACGTGCTGCAAATATCTTTACAATAGTGTGAATAGACAAAAGTACAATAGCCACGTTTAGGATGCCACTAGGTACACTGAGTGTTTGCTAGTATAATGGCTTAGTTTAAAAAAGTTTGAGTGTGCAATGCAGGCAGACGTGCTGCAAATATCTTTACAATAGTGTGAATAGACAAAAGTACAATAGCCACGTTTAGGATGCCACTAGGTACACTGAGTGTTTTCTAGTTTAATGGCTTAGTTTAAAAAAGTTGGAGTGTGCAATGCAGGCAGACGTGCTGCAAATATCTTTACAATAGTGTGAATAGACAAAAGTACAATAGCCACGTTTGGGATGCCACTAGGTACACTGAGTGTTTGCTAGTATAATGGCTTAGTTTAAAAAAGTTTGAGTGTGTAATGCAGGCAGACGAGCTGCAAATATCTTTACAATAGTGTGAATAGACAAAAGTACAATAGCCACGTTTAGGATGCCACTAGGTACACTGACTGTTTGCTAGTATAATGGCTTAGTTATAATGATTTGGAGTGTGCAATGCAGGCAGACGTGCTGCAAATATCTTTACAATAGTGTGAATAGACAAAAGTCCAATAGCCACGTTTAGGATGCCACTAGGTACACTGAGTGTTTGCTAGTATAATGGCTTAGTTTAAAAAAGTTTGAGTGTGCAATGCAGGCAGACGTGCTGCAAATATCTTTACAATAGTGTGAATAGACAAAAGTACAATAGCCACGTTTAGGATGCCACTAGGTACACTGAGTGTTTGCTAGTATAATGGCTTAGTTTAAAAAAGTTTGAGTGTGCAATGCAGGCAGACGAGCTGCAAATATCTTTACAATAGTGTGAATAGACAAAAGTACAATAGCCACGTTTAGGATGCCACTAGGTACACTGACTGTTTGCTAGTATAATGGCTTAGTTATAATGATTTGGAGTGTGCAATGCAGGCAGACGTGCTGCAAATATCTTTACAATAGTGTGAATAGACAAAAGTCCAATAGCCACGTTTAGGATGCCACTGGGTACACTGAGTGTTTGCTAGTATAATGGCTTAGTTTAAAAAAGTTTGAGTGTGCAATGCAGGCAGACGTGCTGCAAATATCTTTACAATAGTGTGAATAGACAAAAGTACAATAGCCACGTTTAGGATGCCACTAGGTACACTGACTGTTTGCTAGTATAATGGCTTAGTTTAAAAAAGTTTGAGTGTGCAATGCAGGCAGACGTGCTGCAAATATGTTTACAATAGTGTGAATAGACAAAAGTACAATAGCCACGTTTAAATGCCACTAGGTACACTGAGTGTTTGCTAGTTTCACTGAGTGTTTGCTAGTTTAATGGCTTAGTTTAAAAAAGTTGGAGTGTGCAATGCAGGCAGACGTGCTGCAAATATCTTTACAATAGTGTGAATAGACAAAAGTACAATAGCCACGTTTAGGATGCCACTAGGTACACTGAGTGTTTGCTAGTATAATGGCTTAGTTTAAAAAGTTTGAGTGTGCAATGCAGGCAGACGTGCTGCAAATATCTTTACAATAGTGTGAATAGACAAATGTACAATAGCCACGTTTAGGATGCCACTAGGTACACTGACTGTTTGCTAGTATAATGGCTTAGTTATAATGAGTTGGAGTGTGCAATGCAGGCAGACGTGCTGCAAATATCTTTACAATAGTGTGAATAGACAAAAGTCCAATAGCCACGTTTAGGATGGCACTAGGTACACTGACTGTTTGCTAGTATAATGGCTTAGTTTAAAAACGTTGGAGTGTGCAATGCAGGCAGACGTGCTGCAAATATCTTTACAATAGTGTGAAAAGACAAAAGTACAATAGCCACGTTTAGGATGCCACTAGGTACACTGAGTGTTTGCTAGTATAATGGCGTAGTTTAAAAAAGTTGGAGTGTGCAATGCAGGCAGACGTGCTCTGCAAATGTCTTTGCACTAGTGGGACTATAGCAAAGTCCAATAGCCACGTTTAGGATGCCACTAGGTACACTGACTGTTTGCTAGTATAATGGCTTAGTTTAAAAAAGTTTGAGTGTGCAATGCAGGCAGACGTGCTGCAAATATCTTTACAATAGTGTGAATAGACAAAAGTACAATAGCCACGTTTAGGATGCCACTAGGTACACTGAGTGTTTGCTAGTATAATGGCTTAGTTTAAAAAAGTTTGAGTGTGCAATGCAGGCAGACGTGCTGCAAATATCGTTACAATAGTGTGAATAGACAAAAGTACAATAGCCACGTTTAGGATGCCACTAGGTACACTGAGTGTTTGCTAGTATAATGGCTTAGTTTAAAAAAGTTTGAGTGTGCAATGCAGGCAGACGTGCTGCAAATATCTTTACAATAGTGTGAATAGACAAAAGTACAATAGCCACGTTTAGGATGCCACTAGGTACACTGAGTGTTTGCTAGTATAATGGCTTAGTTTAAAAAAGTTTGAGTGTGCAATGCAGGCAGACGTGCTGCAAATATGTTTACAATAGTGTGAATAGACAAAAGTACAATAGCCACGTTTAGGATGCCACTAGGTACACTGAGTGTTTGCTAGTTTAATGGCTTAGTTTAAAAAAGTTGGAGTGTGCAATGCAGGCAGACGTGCTGCAAATATCTTTACAATAGTGTGAATAGACAAAAGTACAATAGCCACGTTTAGGATGCCACTAGGTACACTGAGTGTTTGCTAGTATAATGGCTTAGTTTAAAAAAGTTTGAGTGTGCAATGCAGGCAGACGAGCTGCAAATATCTTTACAATAGTGTGAATAGACAAAAGTACAATAGCCACGTTTAGGATGCCACTAGGTACACTGACTGTTTGCTAGTATAATGGCTTAGTTATAATGAGTTGGAGTGTGCAATGCAGGCAGACGTGCTGCAAATATCTTTACAATAGTGTGAATAGACAAAAGTCCAATAGCCACGTTTAGGATGCCACTAGGTACACTGAGTGTTTGCTAGTATAATGGCTTACTTTAAAAAAGTTTGAGTGTGCAATGCAGGCAGACGTGCTGCAAATATCTTTACAATAGTGTGAATAGACAAAAGTACAATAGCCACGTTTAGGATGCCACTAGGTACACTGAGTGTTTGCTAGTATAATGGCTTAGTTTAAAAAAGTTGGAGTGTGCAATGCAGGCAGACGTGCTGCAAATATCTTTACAATAGTGTGAATAGACAAAAGTACAATAGCCACGTTTAGGATGCCACTAGGTACACTGACTGTTTGCTAGTATAATGGCTGAGTTAAAAAAAGGTGGAGTGTGCAATGCAGGCAGACGTGCTGCAAATATCTTTACAATAGTGTGAATAGACAAAAGTACAATAGCCACGTTTAGGATGCCACTAGGTACACTGACTGTTTGCTAGTATAATGGCTGAGTTAAAAAAAGGTGGAGTGTGCAATGCAGGCAGACGTGCTGCAAATATCTTTACAATAGTGTGAATAGACAAAAGTCCAATAGCCACGTTTAGGATGCCACTAGGTACACTGACTGTTTGCTAGTATAATGGCTTAGTTTCAAAAAGTTGGAGTGTGCAATGCAGGCAGACGTGCTCTGCAAATGTCTTTGCACTAGTGGGACTATAGCAAAGTCCAATAGCTACGTTTAGGATGCCACTAGGTACACTGAGTGTTTGCTAGTAAAATGGCTTAGTTTAAAAAAGTTGGAGTGTGCAATGCAGGCAGACGTGCTCTGCAAATGTCTTTGCACTAGTGGGACTATAGCAAAGTCCAATAGCCACGTTTAGGATGCCACTAGGTACACTGAGTGTTTGCTAGTATAATGGCTTAGTTTAAAAAAGTTTGAGTGTGCAATGCAGGCAGACGTGCTGCAAATATCTTTACAATAGTGTGAATAGACAAAAGTACAATAGCCACATTTAGGATGCCACTAGGTACACTGAGTGTTTGCTAGTTTAATGGCTTAGTTTAAAAAAGTTGGAGTGTGCAATGCAGGCAGACGTGCTGCAAATATCTTTACAATAGTGTGAATAGACAAAAGTACAATAGCCACGTTTAGGATGCCACTAGGTACACTGAGTGTTTGCTAGTATAATGGCTTAGTTTAAAAAAGTTTGAGTGTGCAATGCAGGCAGACGTGCTGCAAATATCGTTACAATAGTGTGAATAGACAAAAGTACAATAGCCACGTTTAGGATGCCACTAGGTACACTGAGTGTTTGCTAGTTTAATGGCTTAGTTTAAAAAAGTTGGAGTGTGCAATGCAGGCAGACGTGCTGGAAATATCTTTACAATAGTGTGAATAGACAAAAGTACAATAGCCACGTTTAGGATGCCACTAGGTACACTGAGTGTTTGCTAGTATAATGGCTTAGTTTAAAAAAGTTGGAGTGTGCAATGCAGGCAGACGTGCTGGAAATATCTTTACAATAGTGTGAATAGACAAAAGTACAATAGCCACGTTTAGGATGCCACTAGGTACACTGAGTGTTTGCTAGTATAATGGCTTAGTTTAAAAAAGTTGGAGTGTGCAATGCAGGCAGACGTGCTCTGCAAATGTCTTTGCACTAGTGGGACTATAGGAAAGTCCAATAGCCACGTTTAGGATGCCACTAGGTACACTGACTGTTTGCTAGTATAATGGCTTAGTTTAAAAAAGTTTGAGTGTGCAATGCAGGCAGACGTGCTGCAAATATCTTTACAATAGTGTGAATAGACAAAAGTACAATAGCCACGTTTAGGATGCCACTAGGTACACTGAGTGTTTGCTAGTTTAATGGCTTAGTTTAAAAAAGTTGGAGTGTGCAATGCAGGCAGACGTGCTGCAAATATCTTTACAATAGTGTGAATAGACAAAAGTACAATAGCCACGTTTAGGATGCCACTAGGTACACTGAGTGTTTGCTAGTATAATGGCTTAGTTTAAAAAAGTTTGAGTGTGCAATGCAGGCAGACGTGCTGCAAATATCGTTACAATAGTGTGAATAGACAAAAGTACAATAGCCATGTTTAGGATGCCACTAGGTACACTGAGTGTTTGCTAGTTTAATGGCTTAGTTTAAAAAAGTTGGAGTGTGCAATGCAGGCAGACGTGCTGGAAATATCTTTACAATAGTGTGAATAGACAAAAGTACAATAGCCACGTTTAGGATGCCACTAGGTACACTGAGTGTTTGCTAGTATAATGGCTTAGTTTAAAAAAGTTGGAGTGTGCAATGCAGGCAGACGTGCTGGAAATATCTTTACAATAGTGTGAATAGACAAAAGTACAATAGCCACGTTTAGGATGCCACTAGGTACACTGAGTGTTTGCTAGTATAATGGCTTAGTTTAAAAAAGTTGGAGTGTGCAATGCAGGCAGACGTGCTCTGCAAATGTCTTTGCACTAGTGGGACTATAGCAAAGTCCAATAGCCACGTTTAGGATGCCACTAGGTACACTGACTGTTTGCTAGTATAATGGCTTAGTTTAAAAAAGTTTGAGTGTGCAATGCAGGCAGACGTGCTGCAAATATCTTTACAATAGTGTGAATAGACAAAAGTACAATAGCCACGTTTAGGATGCCACTAGGTACACTGAGTGTTTGCTAGTATAATGGCTTAGTTTAAAAAAGTTGGAGTGTGCAATGCAGGCAGACGTGCTCTGCAAATGTCTTTGCACTAGTGGGACTATAGCAAAGTCCAATAGCCACGTTTAGGATGCCACTAGGTACACTGACTGTTTGCTAGTATAATGGCTTAGTTTAAAAAAGTTTGAGTGTGCAATGCAGGCAGACGTGCTGCAAATATCTTTACAATAGTGTGAATAGACAAAAGTACAATAGCCACGTTTAGGATGCCACTAGGTACACTGAGTGTTTGCTAGTATAATGGCTTAGTTTAAAAAAGTCGGAGTGTGCAATGCAGGCAGACGTGCTGCAAATATCTTTACAATAGTGTGAATAGACAAAAGTACAATAGCCACGTTTAGGATGCCACTAGGTACACTGAGTGTTTGCTAGTATAATGGCTTAGTTTAAAAAAGTTTGAGTGTGCAATGCAGGCAGACGTGCTGCAAATATCGTTACAATAGTGTGAATAGACAAAAGTACAATAGCCACGTTTAGGATGCCACTAGGTACACTGAGTGTTTGCTAGTTTAATGGCTTAGTTTAAAAAAGTTGGAGTGTGCAATGCAGGCAGACGTGCTGGAAATATCTTTACAATAGTGTGAATAGACAAAAGTACAATAGCCACGTTTAGGATGCCACTAGGTACACTGAGTGTTTGCTAGTATAATGGCTTAGTTTAAAAAAGTTTGAGTGTGCAATGCAGGCAGACGTGCTGCAAATATCTTTACAATAGTGTGAATAGACAAAAGTACAATAGCCACGTTTACGATGCCACTAGGTACACTGACTGTTTGCTAGTATAATGGCTTAGTTATAATGAGTTGGAGTGTGCAATGCAGGCAGACGTGCTGCAAATATCTTTACAATAGTGTGAATAGACAAAAGTACAATAGCCACGTTTAGGATGCCACTAGGTACACTGAGTGTTTGCTAGTATAATGGCTTAGTTTAAAAAAGTTGGAGTGTGCAATGCAGGCAGACGTGCTCTGCAAATGTCTTTGCACTAGTGGGACTATAGCAAAGTCCAATAGCCACGTTTAGGATGCCACTAGGTACACTGACTGTTTGCTAGTATAATGGCTTAGTTTAAAAAAGTTTGAGTGTGCAATGCAGGCAGACGTGCTGCAAATATCTTTACAATAGTGTGAATAGACAAAAGTACAATAGCCACGTTTAGGATGCCACTAGGTACACTGAGTGTTTGCTAGTTTAATGGCTTAGTTTAAAAAAGTTGGAGTGTGCAATGCAGGCAGACGTGCTGCAAATATCTTTACAATAGTGTGAATAGACAAAAGTACAATAGCCACGTTTAGGATGCCACTAGGTACACTGAGTGTTTGCTAGTATAATGGCTTAGTTTAAAAAAGTTTGAGTGTGCAATGCAGGCAGACGTGCTGCAAATATCGTTACAATAGTGTGAATAGACAAAAGGACAATAGCCACGTTTAGGATGCCACTAGGTACACTGAGTGTTTGCTAGTATAATGGCTTAGTTTAAAAAAGTTTGAGTGTGCAATGCAGGCAGACGTGCTGCAAATATCTTTACAATAGTGTGAATAGACAAAAGTACAATAGCCACGTTTAGGATGCCACTAGGTACACTGAGTGTTTGCTAGTATAATGGCTTAGTTTAAAAAAGTTTGAGTGTGCAATGCAGGCAGACGTGCTGCAAATATCTTTACAATAGTGTGAATAGACAAAAGTACAATAGCCACGTTTAGGATGCCACTAGGTACACTGAGTGTTTTCTAGTTTAATGGCTTAGTTTAAAAAAGTTGGAGTGTGCAATGCAGGCAGACGTGCTGCAAATATCTTTACAATAGTGTGAATAGACAAAAGTACAATAGCCACGTTTAGGATGCCACTAGGTACACTGAGTGTTTGCTAGTATAATGGCTTAGTTTAAAAAAGTTTGAGTGTGCAATGCAGGCAGATGAGCTGCAAATATCTTTACAATAGTGTGAATAGACAAAAGTCCAATAGCCACGTTTAGGATGCCACTAGGTACACTGAGTGTTTGCTAGTATAATGGCTTAGTTTAAAAAAGTTTGAGTGTGCAATGCAGGCAGACGTGCTGCAAATATCTTTACAATAGTGTGAATAGACAAAAGTACAATAGCCACGTTTAGGATGCCACTAGGTACACTGAGTGTTTGCTAGTATAATGGCTTAGTTTAAAAAAGTTTGAGTGTGCAATGCAGGCAGACGAGCTGCAAATATCTTTACAATAGTGTGAATAGACAAAAGTACAATAGCCACGTTTAGGATGCCACTAGGTACACTGACTGTTTGCTAGTATAATGGCTTAGTTATAATGATTTGGAGTGTGCAATGCAGGCAGACGTGCTGCAAATATCTTTACAATAGTGTGAATAGACAAAAGTCCAATAGCCACGTTTAGGATGCCACTGGGTACACTGAGTGTTTGCTAGTATAATGGCTTAGTTTAAAAAAGTTTGAGTGTGCAATGCAGGCAGACGTGCTGCAAATATCTTTACAATAGTGTGAATAGACAAAAGTACAATAGCCACGTTTAGGATGCCACTAGGTACACTGACTGTTTGCTAGTATAATGGCTTAGTTTAAAAAAGTTTGAGTGTGCAATGCAGGCAGACGTGCTGCAAATATGTTTACAATAGTGTGAATAGACAAAAGTACAATAGCCACGTTTAAATGCCACTAGGTACACTGAGTGTTTGCTAGTTTCACTGAGTGTTTGCTAGTTTAATGGCTTAGTTTAAAAAAGTTGGAGTGTGCAATGCAGGCAGACGTGCTGCAAATATCTTTACAATAGTGTGAATAGACAAAAGTACAATAGCCACGTTTAGGATGCCACTAGGTACACTGAGTGTTTGCTAGTATAATGGCTTAGTTTAAAAAGTTTGAGTGTGCAATGCAGGCAGACGTGCTGCAAATATCTTTACAATAGTGTGAATAGACAAATGTACAATAGCCACGTTTAGGATGCCACTAGGTACACTGACTGTTTGCTAGTATAATGGCTTAGTTATAATGAGTTGGAGTGTGCAATGCAGGCAGACGTGCTGCAAATATCTTTACAATAGTGTGAATAGACAAAAGTCCAATAGCCACGTTTAGGATGGCACTAGGTACACTGACTGTTTGCTAGTATAATGGCTTAGTTTAAAAACGTTGGAGTGTGCAATGCAGGCAGACGTGCTGCAAATATCTTTACAATAGTGTGAATAGACAAAAGTACAATAGCCACGTTTAGGATGCCACTAGGTACACTGACTGTTTGCTAGTATAATGGCTTAGTTATAATGATTTGGAGTGTGCAATGCAGGCAGACGTGCTGCAAATATCTTTACAATAGTGTGAATAGACAAAAGTCCAATAGCCACGTTTAGGATGCCACTGGGTACACTGAGTGTTTGCTAGTATAATGGCTTAGTTTAAAAAAGTTTGAGTGTGCAATGCAGGCAGACGTGCTGCAAATATCTTTACAATAGTGTGAATAGACAAAAGTACAATAGCCACGTTTAGGATGCCACTAGGTACACTGACTGTTTGCTAGTATAATGGCTTAGTTTAAAAAAGTTTGAGTGTGCAATGCAGGCAGACGTGCTGCAAATATGTTTACAATAGTGTGAATAGACAAAAGTACAATAGCCACGTTTAAATGCCACTAGGTACACTGAGTGTTTGCTAGTTTCACTGAGTGTTTGCTAGTTTAATGGCTTAGTTTAAAAAAGTTGGAGTGTGCAATGCAGGCAGACGTGCTGCAAATATCTTTACAATAGTGTGAATAGACAAAAGTACAATAGCCACGTTTAGGATGCCACTAGGTACACTGAGTGTTTGCTAGTATAATGGCTTAGTTTAAAAAGTTTGAGTGTGCAATGCAGGCAGACGTGCTGCAAATATCTTTACAATAGTGTGAATAGACAAATGTACAATAGCCACGTTTAGGATGCCACTAGGTACACTGACTGTTTGCTAGTATAATGGCTTAGTTATAATGAGTTGGAGTGTGCAATGCAGGCAGACGTGCTGCAAATATCTTTACA
Source organism: Anomaloglossus baeobatrachus (assembly GCF_048569485.1). NCBI lineage: Eukaryota > Metazoa > Chordata > Amphibia > Anura > Aromobatidae > Anomaloglossus > Anomaloglossus baeobatrachus. Next base: position 95,293,543 of record NC_134360.1, on the reverse strand, counting down.
ATAGTGTGAATAGACAAAAGTCCAATAGCCACGTTTAGGATGGCACTAGGTACACTGACTGTTTGCTAGTATAATGGCTTAGTTTAAAAACGTTGGAGTGTGCAATGCAGGCAGACGTGCTGCAAATATCTTTACAATAGTGTGAAAAGACAAAAGTACAATAGCCACGTTTAGGATGCCACTAGGTACACTGAGTGTTTGCTAGTATAATGGCGTAGTTTAAAAAAGTTGGAGTGTGCAATGCAGGCAGACGTGCTCTGCAAATGTCTTTGCACTAGTGGGACTATAGCAAAGTCCAATAGCCACGTTTAGGATGCCACTAGGTACACTGACTGTTTGCTAGTATAATGGCTTAGTTTAAAAAAGTTTGAGTGTGCAATGCAGGCAGACGTGCTGCAAATATCTTTACAATAGTGTGAATAGACAAAAGTACAATAGCCACGTTTAGGATGCCACTAGGTACACTGAGTGTTTGCTAGTATAATGGCTTAGTTTAAAAAAGTTTGAGTGTGCAATGCAGGCAGACGTGCTGCAAATATCGTTACAATAGTGTGAATAGACAAAAGTACAATAGCCACGTTTAGGATGCCACTAGGTACACTGAGTGTTTGCTAGTATAATGGCTTAGTTTAAAAAAGTTTGAGTGTGCAATGCAGGCAGACGTGCTGCAAATATCTTTACAATAGTGTGAATAGACAAAAGTACAATAGCCACGTTTAGGATGCCACTAGGTACACTGAGTGTTTGCTAGTATAATGGCTTAGTTTAAAAAAGTTTGAGTGTGCAATGCAGGCAGACGTGCTGCAAATATGTTTACAATAGTGTGAATAGACAAAAGTACAATAGCCACGTTTAGGATGCCACTAGGTACACTGAGTGTTTGCTAGTTTAATGGCTTAGTTTAAAAAAGTTGGAGTGTGCAATGCAGGCAGACGTGCTGCAAATATCTTTACAATAGTGTGAATAGACAAAAGTACAATAGCCACGTTTAGGATGCCACTAGGTACACTGAGTGTTTGCTAGTATAATGGCTTAGTTTAAAAAAGTTTGAGTGTGCAATGCAGGCAGACGAGCTGCAAATATCTTTACAATAGTGTGAATAGACAAAAGTACAATAGCCACGTTTAGGATGCCACTAGGTACACTGACTGTTTGCTAGTATAATGGCTTAGTTATAATGAGTTGGAGTGTGCAATGCAGGCAGACGTGCTGCAAATATCTTTACAATAGTGTGAATAGACAAAAGTCCAATAGCCACGTTTAGGATGCCACTAGGTACACTGAGTGTTTGCTAGTATAATGGCTTAGTTTAAAAAAGTTTGAGTGTGCAATGCAGGCAGACGTGCTGCAAATATCTTTACAATAGTGTGAATAGACAAAAGTACAATAGCCACATTTAGGATGCCACTAGGTACACTGAGTGTTTGCTAGTATAATGGCTTAGTTTAAAAAAGTTGGAGTGTGCAATGCAGGCAGACGTGCTGCAAATATCTTTACAATAGTGTGAATAGACAAAAGTACAATAGCCACGTTTAGGATGCCACTAGGTACACTGACTGTTTGCTAGTATAATGGCTTAGTTTAAAAAAGTTTGAGTGTGCAATGCAGGCAGACGTGCTGCAAATATCTTTACAATAGTGTGAATAGACAAAAGTACAATAGCCACGTTTAGGATGCCACTAGGTACACTGAGTGTTTGCTAGTTTAATGGCTTAGTTTAAAAAAGTTGGAGTGTGCAATGCAGGCAGACGTGCTGCAAATATCTTTACAATAGTGTGAATAGACAAAAGTACAATAGCCACGTTTAGGATGCCACTAGGTACACTGAGTGTTTGCTAGTATAATGGCTTAGTTTAAAAAAGTTTGAGTGTGCAATGCAGGCAGACGTGCTGCAAATATCTTTACAATAGTGTGAATAGACAAAAGTACAATAGCCACGTTTAGGATGCCACTAGGTACACTGAGTGTTTGCTAGTATAATGGCTTAGTTTAAAAAAGTTTGAGTGTGCAATGCAGGCAGACGTGCTGCAAATATCTTTACAATAGTGTGAATAGACAAAAGTACAATAGCCACGTTTAGGATGCCACTAGGTACACTGAGTGTTTTCTAGTTTAATGGCTTAGTTTAAAAAAGTTGGAGTGTGCAATGCAGGCAGACGTGCTGCAAATATCTTTACAATAGTGTGAATAGACAAAAGTACAATAGCCACGTTTAGGATGCCACTAGGTACACTGAGTGTTTGCTAGTATAATGGCTTAGTTTAAAAAAGTTTGAGTGTGCAATGCAGGCAGACGAGCTGCAAATATCTTTACAATAGTGTGAATAGACAAAAGTACAATAGCCACGTTTAGGATGCCACTAGGTACACTGACTGTTTGCTAGTATAATGGCTTAGTTATAATGATTTGGAGTGTGCAATGCAGGCAGACGTGCTGCAAATATCTTTACAATAGTGTGAATAGACAAAAGTCCAATAGCCACGTTTAGGATGCCACTGGGTACACTGAGTGTTTGCTAGTATAATGGCTTAGTTTAAAAAAGTTTGAGTGTGCAATGCAGGCAGACGTGCTGCAAATATCTTTACAATAGTGTGAATAGACAAAAGTACAATAGCCACGTTTGGGATGCCACTAGGTACACTGACTGTTTGCTAGTATAATGGCTTAGTTATAATGATTTGGAGTGTGCAATGCAGGCAGACGTGCTGCAAATATCTTTACAATAGTGTGAATAGACAAAAGTACAATAGCCACGTTTAGGATGCCACTAGGTACACTGAGTGTTTGCTAGTTTAATGGCTTAGTTTAAAAAAGTTGGAGTGTGCAATGCAGGCAGACGTGCTGCAAATATCTTTACAATAGTGTGAATAGACAAAAGTACAAAAGCCACGTTTAGGATGCCACTAGGTACACTGAGTGTTTGCTAGTATAATGGCTTAGTTTAAAAAAGTTTGAGTGTGCAATGCAGGCAGACGTGCTGCAAATATCTTTACAATAGTGTGAATAGACAAAAGTACAATAGCCACGTTTAGGATGCCACTAGGTACACTGAGTGTTTGCTAGTATAATGGCTTAGTTTAAAAAAGTTTGAGTGTGCAATGCAGGCAGACGTGCTGCAAATATGTTTACAATAGTGTGAATAGACAAAAGTACAATAGCCACGTTTAGGATGCCACTAGGTACACTGAGTGTTTGCTAGTTTCACTGAGTGTTTGCTAGTTTAATGGCTTAGTTTAAAAAAGTTGGAGTGTGCAATGCAGGCAGACGTGCTGCAAATATCTTTACAATAGTGTGAATAGACAAAAGTACAATAGCCACGTTTAGGATGCCACTAGGTACACTGAGTGTTTGCTAGTATAATGGCTTAGTTTAAAAAGTTTGAGTGTGCAATGCAGGCAGACGTGCTGCAAATATCTTTACAATAGTGTGACTAGACAAATGTACAATAGCCACGTTTAGGATGCCACTAGGTACACTGACTGTTTGCTAGTATAATGGCTTAGTTATAATGAGTTGGAGTGTGCAATGCAGGCAGACGTGCTGCAAATATCTTTACAATAGTGTGAATAGACAAAAGTCCAATAGCCACGTTTAGGATGGCACTAGGTACACTGACTGTTTGCTAGTATAATGGCTTAGTTTAAAAACGTTGGAGTGTGCAATGCAGGCAGACGTGCTGCAAATATCTTTACAATAGTGTGAAAAGACAAAAGTACAATAGCCACGTTTAGGATGCCACTAGGTACACTGAGTGTTTGCTAGTATAATGGCGTAGTTTAAAAAAGTTGGAGTGTGCAATGCAGGCAGACGTGCTCTGCAAATGTCTTTGCACTAGTGGGACTATAGCAAAGTCCAATAGCCACGTTTAGGATGCCACTAGGTACACTGACTGTTTGCTAGTATAATGGCTTAGTTTAAAAAAGTTGGAGTGTGCAATGCAGGCAGACGTGCTGCAAATATCTTTACAATAGTGTGAATAGACAAAAGTACAATAGCCACGTTTAGGATGCCACTAGGTACACTGAGTGTTTGCTAGTTTAATGGCTTAGTTTAAAAAAGTTGGAGTGTGCAATGCAGGCAGACGTGCTGCAAATATCTTTACAATAGTGTGAATAGACAAAAGTACAAAAGCCACGTTTAGGATGCCACTAGGTACACTGAGTGTTTGCTAGTATAATGGCTTAGTTTAAAAATGTTTGAGTGTGCAATGCAGGCAGACGTGCTGCAAATATCGTTACAATAGTGTGAATAGACAAAAGTACAATAGCCATGTTTAGGATGCCACTAGGTACACTGACTGTTTGCTAGTATAATGGCTTAGTTATAATGAGTTGGAGTGTGCAATGCAGGCAGACGTGCTGCAAATATCTTTACAATAGTGTGAATAGACAAAAGTCCAATAGCCACGTTTAGGATGCCACTAGGTACACTGAGTGTTTGCTAGTATAATGGCTTAGTTTAAAAAAGTTTGAGTGTGCAATGCAGGCAGACGTGCTGCAAATATCTTTACAATAGTGTGAATAGACAAAAGTACAATAGCCACGTTTAGGATGCCACTAGGTACACTGAGTGTTTGCTAGTTTAATGGCTTAGTTTAAAAAAGTTGGAGTGTGCAATGCAGGCAGACGTGCTGCAAATATGTTTACAATAGTGTGAATAGACAAAAGTACAATAGCCACGTTTAGGATGCCACTAGGTACACTGAGTGTTTGCTAGTTTCACTGAGTGTTTGCTAGTTTAATGGCTTAGTTTAAAAAAGTTGGAGTGTGCAATGCAGGCAGACGTGCTGCAAATATCTTTACAATAGTGTGAATAGACAAAAGTACAATAGCCACGTTTAGCATGCCACTAGGTACACTGAGTGTTTGCTAGTATAATGGCTTAGTTTAAAAAGTTTGAGTGTGCAATGCAGGCAGACGTGCTGCAAATATCTTTACAATAGTGTGAATAGACAAATGTACAATAGCCACGTTTAGGATGCCACTAGGTACACTGACTGTTTGCTAGTATAATGGCTTAGTTATAATGAGTTGGAGTGTGCAATGCAGGCAGACGTGCTGCAAATATCTTTACAATAGTGTGAATAGACAAAAGTCCAATAGCCACGTTTAGGATGGCACTAGGTACACTGACTGTTTGCTAGTATAATGGCTTAGTTTAAAAACGTTGGAGTGTGCAATGCAGGCAGACGTGCTGCAAATATCTTTACAATAGTGTGAAAAGACAAAAGTACAATAGCCACGTTTAGGATGCCACTAGGTACACTGAGTGTTTGCTAGTATAATGGCGTAGTTTAAAAAAGTTGGAGTGTGCAATGCAGGCAGACGTGCTGCAAATATCTTTACAATAGTGTGAATAGACAAAAGTACAATAGCCACGTTTAGGATGCCACTAGGTACACTGAGTGTTTGCTAGTTTAATGGCTTAGTTTAAAAAAGTTGGAGTGTGCAATGCAGGCAGACGTGCTGCAAATATCTTTACAATAGTGTGAATAGACAAAAGTACAATAGCCACGTTTAGGATGCCACTAGGTACACTGAGTGTTTGCTAGTTTAATGGCTTAGTTTAAAAAAGTTTGAGTGTGCAATGCAGGCAGACGTGCTGCAAATATCTTTACAATAGTGTGAATAGACAAAAGTACAATAGCCACGTTTAGGATGCCACTAGGTACACTGAGTGTTTGCTAGTTTAATGGCTTAGTTTAAAAAAGTTGGAGTGTGCAATGCAGGCAGACGTGCTGCAAATATCTTTACAATAGTGTGAATAGACAAAAGTACAATAGCCACGTTTAGGATGCCACTAGGTACACTGAGTGTTTGCTAATATAATGGCTTAGTTTAAAAAAGTTTGAGTGTGCAATGCAGGCAGACGTGCTGCAAATATCTTTACAATAGTGTGAATAGACAAAAGTACAATAGCCACGTTTAGGATGCCACTAGGTACACTGAGTGTTTGCTAGTATAATGGCTTAGTTTAAAAAAGTTTGAGTGTGCAATGCAGGCAGACGTGCTGCAAATATGTTTACAATAGTGTGAATAGACAAAAGTACAATAGCCACGTTTAGGATGCCACTAGGTACACTGAGTGTTTGCTAGTTTAATGGCTTAGTTTAAAAAAGTTGGAGTGTGCAATGCAGGCAGACGTGCTGCAAATATCTTTACAATAGTGTGAATAGACAAAAGTACAATAGCCACGTTTAGGATGCCACTAGGTACACTGAGTGTTTGCTAGTATAATGGCTTAGTTTAAAAAAGTTTGAGTGTGCAATGCAGGCAGACGTGCTGCAAATATCTTTACAATAGTGTGAATAGACAAAAGTACAATAGCCACGTTTAGGATGCCGCTAGGTACATTGAGTGTTTGCTAGTATAATGGCTTAGTTTAAAAAAGTTTGAGTGTGCAATGCAGGCAGACGTGCTGCAAATATCTTTACAATAGTGTGAATAGACAAAAGTACAATAGCCACGTTTAGGATGCCACTAGGTACACTGAGTGTTTGCTAGTATAATGGCTTAGTTTAAAAAAGTTTGAGTGTGCAATGCAGGCAGACGTGCTGCAAATATCTTTACAATAGTGTGAATAGACAAAAGTACAATAGCCACGTTTAGGATGCCACTAGGTACACTGAGTGTTTGCTAGTTTAATGGCTTAGTTTAAAAAAGTTGGAGTGTGCAATGCAGGCAGACGTGCTGCAAATATCTTTACAATAGTGTGAATAGACAAAAGTACAATAGCCACGTTTAGGATGCCACTAGGTACACTGAGTGTTTGCTAGTATAATGGCTTAGTTTAAAAAAGTTTGAGTGTGCAATGCAGGCAGACGTGCTGCAAATATCTTTACAATAGTGTGAATAGACAAAAGTACAATAGCCATGTTTAGGATGCCACTAGGTACACTGACTGTTTGCTAGTATAATGGCTTAGTTATAATGAGTTGGAGTGTGCAATGCAGGCAGACGTGCTGCAAATATGTTTACAATAGTGTGAATAGACAAAAGTCCAATAGCCACGTTTAGGATGCCACTAGGTACACTGAGTGTTTGCTAGTATAATGGCTTAGTTTAAAAAAGTTGGAGTGTGCAATGCAGGCAGATGTGCTGCAAATATCTTTACAATAGTGTGAATAGACAAAAGTACAATAGCCACGTTTAGGATGCCACTAGGTACACTGAGTGTTTGCTAGTATAATGGCTTAGTTTAAAAAAGTTTGAGTGTGCAATGCAGGCAGACGTGCTGCAAATATATTTACAATAGTGTGAATAGACAAAAGTACAATAGCCACGTTTAGGATGCCACTAGGTACACTGACTGTTTGCTAGTATAATGGCTTAGTTATAATGAGTTGGAGTGTGCAATGCAGGCAGACGTGCTGCAAATATCTTTACAATAGTGTGAATAGACAAAAGTCCAATAGCCACGTTTAGGATGCCACTAGGTACACTGAGTGTTTGCTAGTATAATGGCTTAGTTTAAAAAAGTTTGAGTGTGCAATGCAGGCAGACGTGCTGCAAATATCTTTACAATAGTTTGAATAGACAAAAGTACAATAGCCACGTTTAGGATGCCACTAGGTACACTGAGTGTTTGCTAGTTTAATGGCTTAGTTTAAAAAAGTTGGAGTGTGCAATGCAGGCAGACGTGCTGCAAATATCTTTACAATAGTGTGAATAGACAAAAGTACAATAGCCACGTTTAGGATGCCACTAGGTACACTGAGTGTTTGCTAGTATAATGGCTTAGTTTAAAAAAGTTGGAGTGTGCAATGCAGGCAGACGTGCTGCAAATATCTTTACAATAGTGTGAATAGACAAAAGTACAATAGCCACGTTTAGGATGCCACTAGGTACACTGAGTGTTTGCTAGTATAATGGCTTAGTTTAAAAATGTTGGAGTGTGCAATGCAGGCAGACGTGCTCTGCAAATGTCTTTGCACTAGTGGGACTATAGCAGAGTCCAATAGCCACGTTTAGGATGCCACTAGGTACACTGAGTGTTTGCTAGTATAATGGCTTAGTTAAAAAAAGGTGGAGTGTGCAATGCAGGCAGACGTGCTGCAAATATCTTTACAATAGTGTGAATAGACAAAAGTCCAATAGCCACGTTTAGGATGCCACTAGGTACACTGACTGTTTGCTAGTATAATGGCTGAGTTAAAAAAAGGTGGAGTGTGCAATGCAGGCAGACGTGCTGCAAATATCTTTACAATAGTGTGAATAGACAAAAGTCCAATAGCCACATTTAGGATGCCACTAGGTACACTGACTTTTTGCTAGTATAATGGCTTAGTTATAATGAGTTGGAGTGTGCAATGCAGGCAGACGTGCTGCAAATATCTTTACAATAGTGTGAATAGACAAAAGTCCAATAGCCACGTTTAGGATGCCACTAGGTACACTGACTGTTTGCTAGTATAATGGCTTAGTTTAAAAAAGTTGGAGTGTGCAATGCAGGCAGACGTGCTCTGCAAATGTCTTTGCACTAGTGGGACTATAGCAAAGTCCAATAGCCACGTTTAGGATGTCACTAGGTACACTGAGTGTTTGCTAGTAAAATGGCTTAGTTTAAAAAAGTTGGAGTGTGCAATGCAGGCAGACGTGCTCTGCAAATGTCTTTGCACTAGTGGGACTATAGCAAAGTCCAATAGCCACGTTTAGGATGCCACTAGGTACACTGACTGTTTGCTAGTATAATGGCTTAGTTAAAAAGAGTTGGAGTCTGCAATGCAGGCAGACGTGCTCTGCAAATGTCTTTGCACTAGTGGGACTATAGCAAAGTCCAATAGCCACGTTTAGGATGCCACTAGGTACACTGAGTGTTTGCTAGTATAATGGCTTAGTTATAATGAGTTGGAGTGTGCAGAGGACAAGAGGGTACAGTGGCAGGATTGTGGGGCTCTGGGTAGAGGAATGGAAGCCTGCCTTTCTTTTCCCTCCTAATGGTGAAATGCAGGGAGGAAATCCCTGACCTTGGCTACACAGACGCTGTTGCTGTTTTCAGGACCTGTCACCTATGGCTCTCTGACCCTGCCGGTTTGAGCCCTTAAAAGGACTGCTAGAAAGTGCTCTCCCTAAGCTGTCTAACGCTGTGTATGCAGCGCATACAGCTGTATCGGCGATAGGACTCAGGAGGACGGAGCTGCGACAGTGTTGTCTGACACCAAAGACGCAGAAGGCAGATAATGGCGTCCTGGAGGAAAATGTCCGGTTTTATAATGCAGGGACATGTGACATGGACATCCTATCACACATGCCGTTGCTTCTCTGGCTAAAAGTCCACTTAGCTGTGTGTGTGTCTGGGATTGGCTGACATGCTGGCCCGCCCCACAAGACGCGCGCGCTTAGGGAAGGAAGACAAGAAAAAAAAAAAAAAAAGGAAGGCGCTGTTCACGCACACTATACACTGAAATGTCATAATAGTGTGATTCACAGAGTGACTTACACTATTACAGCAGAAACCAAGCTAGGATTTAGCTGGTTTTTTGCTGCTAGAACCGTTCTCGAACGTTTCTAGAACTATCGAGCTTTTGCAAAAAGCTCGAGTTCTAGTTCGATCTAGAACATGCCCCAAAATCACTCGAGCCTAGAACTGGAGAACCACGAACCACGAACCGCGCTCAACTCTAGTCATCATGGTGGCGCATGAGGAGAAGGAGGAGCAGTCCAGCGATTATCCAAAGTCCAGAAGTGTGTACCCATGGGTGACTGGAGGTACATGGCAAATTCCCGTTACAAACTTTAAATTCCGCTCTCATTTGCTGGTGGTGTGGTGAAGTCTGGCCCAATCCAACCCTTGTTCATCTTGATCAGAGTCAGCCTGTCAGCATTTTCAGTTGACAGGCGGGTGCGTTTATCTGTAATGATTCCACCTGCGGCACTAAAAACACGCTCTGACAAAACGCTAGCGGCAGGGCAGGCCAGGACTTCCAAGGCGTAAAGAGCCAATTCATGCCACGTGTCCACCTTGGATACCCAATAATTGTAAGGCACAGAGGAATGTCGGAGTACAGTTGTTCGATCTGCAAGGTACTCCTTGAGCATCTGGGCAAACTTAGGATTTCTTGTGGCACTACCCCGCACCTCAGGGCCTGTGGTACGTGAGGGGCTGAGAAAACTGTCCCACATCTTAAAGACTGTTCCCCTACCTCTGGCGGATTGGACTTGTGCCTCTCTCGGCTGTACGCCTTGGTTGTCCACTGATTCCTGACCTATGCCGCTAGCGTTTTGTGAGGGGAATGCTTTGCCTACTTCCGTGACTATGGCCTTCCGGAACTGCTGCATTTTGGTTGACCTCTCCTCCTCGGGAATAAGAGACATAAAGTTCTCCTTGTAGCGTGGGTCTAACAGTATTACCAACCAGTAATGATTGTCGGCCAAGATGTTCTTAACGCGAGGGTCACGAGACAGGCAGCTTACCATAAAGTCAGCCATGTGCGCCAGACTCTTAACAGCCAGGACTTCAGTAGCCTGACCAACACGTTGACTGAACATGCTGTCCTCCTCCTCCTCCTCCTCCTCCTCCTCATCTACCCTGTCCTCTGGCTAGCCACGCTGAACCGAGGATATGACTGGTGTGCATGTCATATCCTCAATTTGGCCGGAGATTTGCTCCATGTCTTCATCCTCCTCCTCGTCATAGTCCTCCACTGCACGTTGTGATGAGACGAGGCTGGGCTGTGTGTTATCACCCACACCCACTACTGTTTCTTGCTGCAACTCATCGCGCTCCGCCTGCAATGCATCATGTTTGGTTTTGAGCAGAGACCGTTTTAGAAGGCAGAGTAGCGGTATGGTGACGCTAATAATGGCGTCATCACCACTCACCATCTTGGTGGAGTCCTCAAAGTTTTGGAGGATGGTACATAGGTCGGACATCCATCTCCACTCCTCAGGTGTTATGTGTGGAGTTTGACCCATTTCCCGACGGCTTAGGTGATGCAGGTACTCAACAACTGCCCTCTTCTGCTCACATATCCTGACCAACATGTGCAGAGTTGAATTCCAACGCGTGGGGACATCACACACCAGTCTGTGAGCCGGAAGATGCAAACTGCGCTGAAAGCCGGCAAGGCCGGCTGAAGCAGTAGGTGACTTTCTAAAATGTGCAGACAGGCGGCGAACTTTTACCAGCAGATCAGACAGCTCTGGGTATGACTTTAGAAACCGCTGAACCACGAGGTTGAGCACATGGGCCACGCATGGAACATGTGTCAGCTGGCCTCGCCTCAAAGCCGCCACCAGGTTCCGGCCATTGTCACACACGACCTTTCCTGGCTTTAGGTTCAGAGGTGTGAGCCAGTGATCTGCCTGCTGTTTCAGAGCTGTCCACAGCTCTTCTGCATTGTGTGGTTTGTCACCTATGCAGATTAGCTTCAGCACAGCCTGTTGCCGCTTCGCCGAGGCAGTGCTGCAGTGCTTCCAGCTTGGGACTGGTGTGGAAGGTACAGTGGATGAGGATGCGCAGGAGGAGGAGGCTGAAGAGCATGACATTCCGGAGCTGTAGAGTGTGGGTGAAACACTGACTGAGGTAGGGCCTGCAAACCTTGGTGTGGGAAGGACGTGTTCCGTCCCTCGCTCAGACTGGGTCCCAGCTTCCACAATATTAACCCAGTGTGCCGTCAACGAGATGTAGCGGCCTTGCCCACAAGCACTTGTCCACGTGTCTGTGGTTAGGTGGACTTTGGGTGAAACAGCGTTGTTCAGGGCACGTGTGATGTTTTGTGACACGTGGTTATGCAACGCGGGGACGGCACACCGGGAGAAATAGTGGCGGCTGGGGACCGAGTAACGTGGGACAGCTGCCGCCATCAGGTCGCGGAATGCTTCTGTCTCCACCAGCCTAAAAGGCAACATTTCCAGCGCAAGCAGTCGCGAAATGTTAGCATTTAGAACTGTGGCATGTGGGGTGTTGGCAGTGTATTTGCGCCTGCGTTCAAAGGTTTGCTGAATGGATAACTGAACGCTGCGCTGGGACAAGGACGTGCTTGATGATGGTGTTATTTCTGCGTAGGCAACTGCAGGTGCAGGACCGGAGGAGGCTTGTTCGCAGGCAGCATGGACAGGGGATTGGCTCGCATGCACAACCAGCGAAGACGTAGCAGTGACATTAGCAAGCACTGCTCCTCGACTCTGTTGTACTTCCCACAAAGTTGGGTGCTTGGCTGACATGTGCCTGATCATGCTGGTAGTGGTCAGGCTGCTAGTTTTGGTACCCATGCTGATGCTGGCACGGCAGGTGTTGCAAATGGCCTTTTTAGAATCATCTGGATCCAACTTAAAAAACTGCCAGACTCGGGAAGACCTAACATTTGTACAGGCACCTTGTGTCATGTTGTTGTTCCGGGGAACAGTTGCCTGACTTCTGCCTGGAGCCACCACCCTGCTTCTTACTGCCTGTTGGGATGCTACGCCTCCCTCGCCCTGTGCACTGCTGTCCTCGCTCTGCATATCTGTGTCGCCCTGGGCAAGCCAGGGGACACGGGTCACAACACCACCACACCCCACACTCCAGGTAGGCACATCACAGCTAACCTACAAATCCTTGTTGCCTTCCTCCAGGAGTCTGATGAGGCACACCAGGGGGTGGGCCAGGTGGTTGGCTCCGCCCACCGAGGAGCTCACAACTCTGGAGGCGGGAAAACCAGGCAGATTAGCCCGGGTAGGGCTTGAGAGCAGTCGAGCCCAGGCAGGGCAAGAGTGAAGCCCAGGTAGGGCAAGTGTGAGGAGCTAAGTAGAGGAGTTAAGAAAGTGAAAGTGAAAGTAGTGAAAGTGGAAAAAGGAGGAAAGCAAGCGAAGTGACAGCAGAGAAAGAAAGCCTGAAGGGTCCAGCTTTGTGTAGGGCCAGATCAGCAAGGTCAGCGACGGCGGTGACTGTCTGGAGGGGACCGTTTGGAAGTTCCTGGAAGGACCCCGTTGGCTGTGTGCCCGGTGGTCTGGAGCAGTGTTCCGAAGGACAGTCAGCACCAGGGCAGGGGCCTCTCGGACCCCGGCAAGGCTAGGAGTCGCCAAATTTGCCGAATCCGTCAGTGACGGGGACGCAGATCCCCCAACAACCAAGTCCCGATTGAAGGCAACAGCCCAACCTGAAGCAGAGAGACACCGCCACCGCCAAGGCACCAGTTTCTCAGGGCCAGCGCCTGCGGGCAAAGTGTAGAGCTCCTCCGGCCCAGATTGCAGTCGGGGAGCGGGTAACTGGAGGGAATCCACCGCTACCACAAGTCAAACATAGGTGCAAGGAAGAGGGACATCACCGTCACCTACCGGGAGTGCAGGTGCAGCCGTCTGTGGGACCGTCCTACCAGCCGTTTGGTTTACCGTACAAACTGTGTCCGTGTCTCAGGCTGAGTGAGTACCACAGTGCCGCAAGGCACAGCGCTGCCCCCGCGTCCCTGCGCCCAAGAGGCCCCGCACCTACGTCTCCATCACCGGGCCCCGGGATCACCAACCCCTACCCACGGAGGGGCAACACAACAACTGGCTGCTCCGCATCACCATCCCCGGGATCCCCAGATTGAGCAGCGGTGGTGAAATCACCACAACCGTGGGTGGCGTCACGAACTATAACAATCCCCACACCCAACCACAATTCCCCCTTTCACTCACGGGCGAGGAGTGTCGCTCGAGAAACCCCGGGATCCGGCCCACAGCTCGAGCCACCACTGAGCAGCTGCCGGACCCGAGCAGAAGGGGTGAGCGCGGTGTGCTGACACCCTCCTCCCCGCCCGCGACAACTTGGCGTCACGAACAGGATCTTACCGCTCTGCCGTCAGGTAGAGGTGCGCCTTGTTACCGCCGGAGGTATACGGCAGGAAAATTTCAGAAGCCGCCATCTTTGGCGCGAAAAGTTCCCGCTCGAGCGTCTTCTCGAGCAGTAGAGGCGCGAAGGCCAAAACTCCGCCCCGAGAGAGGAGGGGCCGGAAAGAGCTAAGGGGGACGAAATGGCGGCTGGCCGCATGTAAGCGCGGCTATGGAAGCAGGGACGCCAGGACCCTGCGGCCATTTACTGGTTCCTGGAAGAGGCCGCTGCTAAAGATGCTGAGTCCGACCAACAACACCGTGGTCCCCGCGCCTGGCATGGCGGCGTGGGTGGAAGTCCGGACCGTCCAGCTAAGCAGCCGTCTGCAGGTCCACAGGCAGCTCCTCCTGGAGGAGCGGGAGGCCAACATGGTGGAAGTGGTGGCTGCTATGTGGAGATGCGAGGTGGAGGAAGATTTGGAGCAACGGGTAAGAGACCCACGTCCCTGTATTCCCGAGGGATCGGCCGCTGCGGCTGAGGGGCCCGGCCTACACCCGTTCACCCTGCTGCCTCTCCCGCTACCCGCGTTAGCTTCTGCTGCCCCGCCACTAGGCCCGCTACCACCACCACCGGTAGCGGTACCCTGCCAATCCGCCCCGGCGGACCGACCTGCAGCAGAAGCTCATGACCACCCTGAACCGCTTCTATGGAAGAAGCCAAAGGCTGAGCCCGTCAGCAAAGATGCACCGGAGGCACGGCGGGGATGCAGCTGCCAGGAGGCAGAGCAGGCCATGTCACAGCGGGGTCCCTCATTACTGAAGGTGCCGGTCGTAGCCGACACGGAGGGACTCTGGCTGGGCCCGTCCCTCGCACACGCTGAACCGGAGCAAAAAGAAAGTGCTCCCGGCTGGGAGCGACGGCAACAGCAGCTGCGCAGGGAGATCGATGCCCGAGAGGGGTGTAGAGCGGATGTGCATGCCCGCATGAATATGGAAGAAGATCGCCTGCAGCGAGCTACCATTGGGGTCCAGAGCAGTGCACCATGTGAAGGTGGCACTAGAGCCCCACGATTGAGGATGGACTGCTAAGCCGGCGGTCCTCCGCCTAAAAGTTGTCCCCGTTGGGACCAGAAGTCAGTTTGTTTAGAAAAGTTGAAAATGATGAAAAATGATGATTACCGAAGTTTCACCTGATTTGCTTTTGTGATTGAACCGGCAGGAGCCGGCACCGTTGTCCCCGTGGGGACCGTTTGAAAAGTTTTGCATGGGAACTATCCATGGACAAGCCCGTGAACTTGCAGGGCACCACAAACGTTAAGTGGCTTGTAAATATGTTGGTTACCGTTACCATTTCCGCCATACCGCCTCCGGAGAGGCAGGTTGGAGGGAGGGCCCTGAGCAGAGCAGGCTAGGGCCCAGCCACCAAAGGAACCGGTGGCCACCCTCTGGAGGGGAAGGACAGATCCCGCTCGGGTAACTTGTGCTGGACTGTGGGTCAAGGGGTGCTGCCTGGGTTTTAGGGGCAGCATCAGGGCCAGGTTGCTTGGGTGGGAGAGAGCGGAAACCGTGACCGTAAACCGTTGCAACGTTTAAGTAAATGTGCCTCCCGTCTTGGGAAGAGTTTTGATTAAAAATGTTATTTATGTTTTCTTAACCTTGTTACCCCTTTTTACAGAAAAATAAAACCGGTGTAGGACGGCAGCCCGCGGACGGTCTGCATTTTGCTAAGGGGGAATGTGTCGCCCTGGGCAAGCCAGGGGACACGGGTCACAACACCACCACACCCCACACTCCAGGTAGGCACATCACAGCTAACCTACAAATCCTTGTTGCCTTCCTCCAGGAGTCTGATGAGGCACACCAGGGGGTGGGCCAGGCGGTTGGCTCCGCCCACCGAGGAGCTCACAACTCTGGAGGCGGGAAAACCAGGCAGATTAGCCCGGGTAGGGCTTGAGAGCAGAGTGAAGCCCAGATAGGGCAAGTGTGAGGAGCTAAGTAGAGGAGTTAAGAAAGTGAAAGTGAAAGTAGTGAAAGTGGAAAAAGGAGGAAAGCAAGCGAAGTGACAGCAGAGAAAGAAAGCCTGAAGGGTCCAGCTTTGTGTAGGGCCAGATCAGCAAGGTCAGCGACGGCGGTGACTGTCTGGAGGGGGACCGTTTGGAAGTTTCTGGAAGGACCCCGTTGGTTGTGTGCCCGGTGGTCTGGAGCAGTGTTCCGAAGGACAGTCAGCACCAGGGCAGGGGCCTCTCGGACCCCGGCAAGGCTAGGAGTCACCAAATTTGCCGAATCCGTCAGTGACGGGGACGCAGATCCCCCAACAACCAAGTCCCGATTGAAGGCAACAGCCCAACCTGAAGCAGAGAGACACCGCCACCGCCAAGGCACCAGTTTCTCAGGGCCAGCGCCTGCGGGCAAAGTGTAGAGCTCCTCCGGCCCAGATTGCAGTCGGGCAGCGGGTAACCGGAGGGAATCCACCGCTACCACAAGTCAAACATAGGTGCAAGGAAGAGGGACATCACCGTCACCTACCGGGAGTGCAGGTGCAGCCGTCTGTGGGACCGTCCTACCAGCCGTTTGGTTTACCGTACAAACTGTGTCCGTGTCTCAGGCTGAGTGAGTACCACAGTGCCGCAAGGCACAGCGCTGCCCCCGCGTCCCTGCGCCCATCAGGCCCCGCACCTACTTCCCCATCACCGGGCCCCGGGATCACCAACCCCTACCCACGGAGGGGCAACACAACACCTGGCTGCTCCGCATCACCATCCCCGGGAGCCCCGTACAGAGCAGCGGTGGTGAAATCACCACAACCGTGGGTGGCGTCACGAACTATAACAATCCCCACACCCAACCACAAACCCCCTTTCACTCACGGGCGAGGAGAGTCGCTCGAGAAACCCCGGGATCCGGCCCACAGCTCGAGCCACCACTGAGCAGCTGCCGGACCCGAGCAGAAGGGGTGAGCGCGGTGTGCTGACACCCTCCTCCCCGCCCGCGACATATCCCCCTGCCAGGTTGGGTCAGTTACTGGATCATCCACCACGTCGTCTTCCTCTTCCGCACCCTGCTCCTCCTCCTGACTTCCTGACAATTGTGTCTCATCATCGTCCACCCCTTGTTGAGACACGTTGCCAACTTCGTGAGAACGTGGCTGCTCAAATATTTGGCCATCTGTACATACGATCTCCTCATGACCCACTTCAACATGAGCTGGCGAGAGGCCAGAATGTGCGAATGGAAACGTGAACAGCTCTTCCGAGTGTCCAAGTGTGGGATCATTAATGTCCGAGGACGTGTACTCAGCCTTGTGGTAGGAAGGAGGATCAGGTTCTGAAATGTGCGGTGCAGTATCACGGCTACTGACACTTGACCGTGTGGAAGACAGAGTGTTTGTGGTGGTGCCAATCTGACTGGAAGCATTATCCGCTATCCAACTAACAACCTGTTGACACTGGTCTTGGTTCAAGAGCGGTGTACTGCTGCGGTCCCCAAGAATTTGGGACAGGACGTGCGAGCGACTAGATGTGGCCCTTTGTTGTGGCAAAATTAGAGCTTGCCCACGACCTCGGCCTCTGCCTGCACCACCATCACGTCCACTTCCTTGTTCCTTGCCAACGCCCTTGCGCATTTAGCAATGCTGTGCTGACGTGTATTCACTAGACTTGGGCGTTATATCAAAGTTTGTGCAAATCGTGCACCTGTACGCTGCCACCGACAGGCACACACGTGCGGTTTTTAAATGCAAGCACGGACGCACTAAGAACCTAACACAGGTTTTAGGAGCAAAAATTAAGAACTCTGACACTATCAGCCACTGCTGACTGACGTGTATTATACACTACACTTGTGCGTTATATAATAGTTTGGTAAAAACGCACACAAGTGCACCTGTACGCTGCCACCGACAAGCACACACGTGCGTTTTTTAAATGCAAGCACGGACGCACTAAGAACCTAACACAGGTTTTAGGAGCAAAAATTAAGAACTCTGACTCTATCAGCCACTGCTGACTGACGTGTATTATACACTACACTTGTGCGTTATATAATAGTTTGGTAAAAACGCACACAAGTGCACCTGTACGCTGCCAGCGACAGGCACACACGTGCGGTTTTTAAATGCAAGCACGGACGCACTAAGAACCTAACACAGGTTTTAGGAGCAAAAATTAAGAACTCTGACACTATCAGCCACTGCTGACTGACGTGTATTATACACTACACTTGTGCGTTATATAATAGTTTGGTAAAAACGCACACAAGTGCACCTGTACGCTGCCACCGACAGGCACACACGTGCGTTTTTTAAATGCAAGCACGGACGCACTAAGAACCTAACACAGGTTTTAGGAGCGACAATTGCTGAGAAGTCTGACACTATCAGGACTGTTTTAGACTGTGTACACCAGCCCCAGATATGATGAAGGCTGGTATACGGTCACCACTAGGAATGGCTATATACCCTGCCTGCCTGCCTGCCTGTATACTGCTACAATAGTCCTGACAAGGACTCTTTTGGTCACTAGCCTGTATTCCAACCTGGCTATACCCTGCCTGTATACAGCAACAATAGTCCTGAGAAGGACTCTGCTACTGTACTCCGACCTGGCTATACCCTGCCTGCCTGTATACAACTAGAATAGTCCTGAGAAGGACTTTTGGTCACACTGTTTGCAGCCCTGATACGGAAATAGCTATAAAGGGCCGCAAAACTTTCCCTGAAGCAGCGACACTCTCCCTGCACTGACTGTCTGGATAGCTGTGAGCAGAGCACAGCGCGCCCGCCGGTATAAAGGCTCGGTCACGCTGTGCAGGCCGGCCAATCACTGCAATTCCACAACTAACAGGGCTGTGGCATTGCAGTGGTCTGCCAGCCAATCCCTGCATGAGGGCTGGCTCTCAAAAGAGCGCCAACATGCAGGGATGAAGACCACGAGTACAGCACGAGTATCGCGAGATTACTCGGTCCCCGCCGAGTAGACCGAGTACAGTGATACTCGTGCGAGTACCGAGTAGTAACAAGCATGCTCGCTCATCACTACTCTGTATAACTGCTAGATCTGCAGCAGAGAAACCATTGATTTTATCAAAATGACAGCAAACACTTCAGTAAGTGACACATCGCTGGAATTAGGGTCCCTGTCTCTCCAATATTCTGCTCTCGGATGGGGTAGAAAAAACCTGGTGACAGACTCCTTTTAAAAGAAATCTGGTTTGACAGAAAGACCAAAGTCTTAAAAAAACAGGTATAATTATTAGGCCGGGGTCACACGAGCATATAGCACCTGATGCAAGAGCATCAGATGCGATAGGCTAACGGCACTCTGCTCAAACTCTGCTGCAAATGTGAGCTGAGTGTCATTCACTGTGTTTCAATTCCCTTGCATCTGAGCACAGGTGCGGAGAGAATGGAGAGATTAATCTCTCCATCTCCTCTGTTGTCTGTCTTTGTGTATATCAGACTGTACTCAGATGTCATCCGAGGGCTGTTCGATGTTTTACACGCACCCATAGACTTGTATGGGTGCACGTGATCCGAAACACACTGCCAATCGCACCATGCTATGATAAAAAAACCTGAAATGACAAAAGGCGCACATGGTGTCTTACCTGGTGATACCAGATAAATAATTTCCAAGATCCACTAACCTTATGTGGTTGTGTGAGATGTGTCGCACAGGGTTATGGGGTACTCGGTTGCGGGCAGTGTATACTTGGGGAATGTCACTTTGGTGGCTGTTGCTCGGTTCCGTGCCCTGGGTGCTTTTTTAAAGGCGAGTATTTACAGGGGAGATTAAAGTCATTTGTGTGACGCCACCTGCGGGTTGTGGTTAATATGGTGGAACCGCTTGTGCAGAGTTGAGTATCCCCCAGGGCTGGTAGTAATGGCAGCTGTGGTAGAAGGCCCTCCGCAGGTAGGGCTGAGTCTGGGAGATGTATGATGGAGTAATAAGGGAGGCGACACCGTGGTTTGTAGTTAACAGTTTCTACTCACTCTTTGGATGGCTGGTTCAGGTCCCTGTATTTCTAGTGCTAGTTGATGACTCGGTTGCTCTGTCCCCGGCACCCTCAGTGTGGTTGGGTCTCTGTAGCATGAAGCAGTTTGAGGCCCGACTGTCCCTTTTGTTGGTGGCAGTCTCCTCATCCGTACGGCAGGCTTTGTGGACCCTGTAGGGCTGGTCTGTGTCCCGAACCCTGATCCTTGCTTTACTGCTGATGCACCCGGATCTGTGGGTTAGTGAGGTCCGTGAAGGTCCTCTCACTGTGCAGGTATTTGCCAGGCCATCTGAAACTGTCGCCTGACCTAGGGCTTTGTGTCCCTTCGGTGCTCTGGTCCCAGCGGCACCAGAGCACCGCTGGGACCAGAGCACCGAATGGGCACAGGTCCCAGCAGTGCTCTGGTACCGCTGGGACCAGAGCTCCGAAGGGGCTCTGGTCCCAGCGGTACTCGGGTGAACCTGCCCTGGTGACCACTCTCCTGTGCCCCCGGGTCACTGTTTCACGACCCAGCTCGAGTCACCTCTTTCACTACTTCTGTCAGACTGTCTACTGTCCCCCCCACCAGGTTGTCTAGTCCACTGGTCTGGCTCCGCTCTCTAGGTGGCCATCCCCCTGTATCTGACTTACCAATTACCCCTGGTGGGGAGTGGTAACTAGGATTTTGGTGTGTCTAGGTGTTGCTGGCACTGGTGTTCCAGGTCCCTGGGGATAGGCCCTGCATCCCTGTGAGGATGCAGTTTCTAGAAGTGGCCTGAGTGGCTCAGGGGTGCTACAGAGACACAACCACTGTAGGGCACATGATCATTGCTGGCTGCTGCAGATCCCAGGGTAAATGGTGATATTATACAAGGATAGAAGGATTAATCCGCGCTGACAGTGGAAAGGATAATCACTGAAGTCAGTTGAAATAAAATACTCAATTTTTATTGTTATACACATTTCGTATTCATTCTAATCCTTCTTCAGGAACAAAAATCATTAATAATGTTTTCTACAGCAAAAATAAAATGCAATTGTTTCATTTTCTGCTAATGATGTTCCACTGTCAAGCCTTGAGTTTCAATCTGGTGACCCTGTACTGTGTGATCAACCTCCTTTGCTGAGCCACAGAAGATTTATCTCTGTCTGAGTACTGATTATCTTTTACCTTTATTTCATTGTTTTTGGTTAGCAGGTGTTTTCAATTTCCATTTAATTTGCCAAATCACATTGTAGTGCAGCTATTTCTAATTTTCCCTTGCTGTCCTTCTCTGCTTGCTATATTCCAATGTGGATTCTGCCTGCAGTTACAGCCATAGTGCCAAGGATTTATGCCAGTCAGACAGAGACCACATAGGTTTATTATCTTTGCTATCACATCTATCTATCCTACACCTTTCTCCTGCCAATAGTTAAGTAATAGGAGGCTATCTGTGTCGCCCCCACGTCAGTAGCAGCCGGGCTGCTCGGATTCGGATCCGCAGTGGCTCGAGTTTACAGACCGGATCTCCACCGTCGGTATCGGCGGGCTCCAACCCTGTCCCGGTCAACTCTAGATCTCCCGCATGCGTATTCCAGTCGCCTCTGGACACGGTCCACTGCTTGTCACCTAGCCAGTAGACTAAGGCCACTACCCTGTCTACTCTCCACTAGGCTCAGCTTTCCTTTGACAGTCTGTCACTGTCACTCCTCTCCACCTGACCTCCAACTTCAAACTCAAAACTGATCTGACTTGTTCCCGCCCCCGGATCCTCAAGACCCCTAAGTGGGCTCTCCCAATCCGCCTGGTCCTGCCTACTGGTGTGTCCTTCTTACCCTGGGGGGGTGGCTAGGATTTTGTGGCTGATGGAACCTGTGTGGGAAGGTGTTATGTAGGGTGTTGTGTACCCTACATAATGTTATGTAAGGTGTTTGAGGAAAAAAAAACAAATACATTGTAGGTATAGGACACTTTAGGAGTGACAGAAAGTGATAGGTGTATATAATTCTAAAATCAAATACTGCATTGTATCATGCAGCTTGGCATAGCAGTACAAAACAGTAGTGTACTGGCAGTGTAATCTATTAGCTCATTCATTCATTCATTCAAAAAACACATTTTTTTTCCAGTGTGCCTTACTGTGGGAATATCTCTGAAACCTTATACTGCGTTGCATCCCACAGCTTTAGGCCTCCAACACACATCCGTTAAAAACACGCACGTGCCACGAGACACGTATATTCCCTGCGTGTTGCGTGTGGTAAGTACGTGTCTAGGGTACGTGCGGTCCACGTGTGTTCTCCGTGTGCTATCCGCGATAGCAAACTGAGAACTGGTAATTTGCATACTCACATGGTCCGCGCTGCAGTCCAGGGTTCTGATCTTCGGCTCCAGCCCCGCTCACTTCCCGCTGACACTGCTTCCGTCCGAGCGGAGGGGCGGAGATTAGCGCCCGTGACAGCATGCCCACCTCCTTTACACGCTCATAATGAGCGGCGGCCGGCAGGAACATTTTGCAGCGGAAGAATCTGCGGTGCTGGTGGAGGTGAGTATGTTTTTTTTTATTTTTAAATTAATGACACGTGTTCTCTGGCACGTGTCACACGGAACCGCATCCACACTACATCCATGCGGTACGGGTGCGGGCCGTGTGACACCCGTGCTGCCGGAGAATACGTGGACATGTCAGCGTGAGAAAAACACGGATGCACGTAAGTACGGAACGGACACACGTTCCGTTCCAAAATACTTATGTGTGTCCAAACAATAAAGAAAACATAGGTCCAGGTGTCTCCATGCCACTGGTACGTGAAAAAACTGCCAAACACGGACCGGAGGCACGGATGTGTGTCTTAGGCCTTAGGGAGTGGTGCAAAACAGCAGCGCACAGACAGTGTTATCTATTAGTGGCCACAATACCACCAAACTCAAAAATGGAAAATTATTCCATTATTCAATGCATTCATATTCAGATAGAGTTGCCTGCTTTGAACAATATTTTAATAAATGCTTCAGATTCCCAGGATAGACACTCAGCATCATGGGTGATCCACTTTAAGTCTAAATGGCTGGGAATAGCAAGTCTAGCAGGCAGATTGCCAACTCGATTACAAATCCGACTAAGAACTTTTTAACTGCAAGACCTATACTGTACGCAACAGGAGCTGAAAATTAGGCTCTGCAAGGAGAACTTGGAAAACAGGCTCTCTCAGGGCTTTTTTTTTAAATTTTGTTCTGTGAGAGTATCCTACCAATCTTGGCTGTGATGATGAAATGTGAAAACAGGGTTGGCAAGGTGTACTATAATGTGGGCTGCGCCTTAGATGGAAACCGTTTTAGAGCATGTTATAACTAGAGATGAGAGAACCAGCCGCGATTCGGCTCGAGTTCGGTTCGACGAACGGAGGTCTCGTTCGAGTTCAGTTCGGCGAACGTTCGACGAATCGAACTCGAACCGCATAGGAAACAATGGCAGGCAATCACAAACACATAAAAACACCTAGAAAACACCCTCAAAGGTGTCCAAAAGGTGACAAACAACTCACAACACAACACAAACACATGGGAAAGTGACAAGGACATAAACTCATGCGAAAACAAAAGAGCTGGACAAGGAAAAAGAGGAGGAGATACAGATATAGGCATGGCCCGCCCTTCTAAAATCATGTAAAACACCACAAGGTGACTCCAAGCGGAGTTCTCCCTTTTTTCCAAACATTGGGCCACACACACACACACCCACCCCTTCAGTGGCAGCACTTGTGCCCCAGTTGTACACTTCACAGCTAGATTTGCATCAAGCACATTCAAAAATACATGGATAAAGGTGAGAATAAAGGATGACCGCACTCTGTCCGCTGTGAAGGATTTGCTTTTATTCAAACACGTGCATAGTAGAAAGCCGGAGGCACACTGTGAGCTGGCTCCTCAAGACTGGACGACGGCCGTTTCGCCCACAAATTGGGCTTCCACGGGTCCACCCGTGGAAGCCCAATTTGTGGGCGAAACGGCCGTCGTCCAGTCTTGAGGAGCCAGCTCACAGTGTGCCTCCGGCTTTCTACTATGCACGTGTTTGAATAAAAGAAAATCCTTCACAGCGGACAGAGTGCGGTCATCCTTTATTCTCACCTTTATCCATGGATTTTGTTCTATGACGAGCACCCCGCTTCTGGATTGTCGGACTTTCTAGGCTCTCCACCCGGACTCGGGCACAGGCGATACCGCAGACGTTACTGCAGGTAATGTGCAGTGGTGCAGGACTTAATTATCTCCCTTTGCTATACATTCAAAAATACGCCATCCTTTTCCGTCCTCAGCATTGCACCGGGGTAGGTAGCAAAGTCTTTGCTGAACCATGACTTGTTCATCTTGGCTCCTTTTAAAAAACACAGCAAGCAAGGGTTACTCCAAGCGGAGTCTCCCTTTTTTCCAAAAATTGGGCCACACAGACACACCATCAGTGGCAGCACTTGTGCCCTAGTTGCAAACAGGATGTTTTGATTTGCATCAAGCACATTCCAAATCCACAAGCATTTACTCTCCCCAGGATGACACAGGGGTAGTAAATTCCTTCTGGATCCATGACTTGTTCATTTTGATGAACGTTAGTCTGTCCACATTGTCACTGGACAGACGCTGCGCTTATCTGTCAGCACACACCCAGCAGCACTGAAGACACGTTCAGAGACAACGCTGGCAGCTGGACACGACAAAATCTTCAAGGCGTAAGTTGAGAGCTCTGGACATTTTTCAAGATTTGAAGCCCAAAATGAGCAAGGCTCCATTTGCAAAGTCATGGCATCGATGTTCATTTGGAGATACTCCTGTATCATCCTCTCCAGCCGTTGACTATGTTTCAGACTTGTTGTCTCTGGTGGCCTTGCAAAGGAGGGTCTAAAAAAATTATGAAAAGATTCCATAAAATTGCTGTTACCAGCACCGATACGGTGCTACTGCTACGGGTAGACTGTTGAAGATGACGAGACCGTCCCATGTTTGTCAAGTTACAACTGGGAGATTCACTCCCTGCACCTGCACGGTTGTTTGGTGGAAAAGCCGAGCTAAGATCGAGTACCAGCTTCTGCTGATACTCCTGCATATGTGCGTCCCTTTCTTTGGCTGGAATTATGTCACAAAATTTGGACTTGTACCGGGGATCTAATAGTGTGGCAAGCCAGTAGTCATCATCACTTCTAATTTTGACAATATGAGGGTCATGTTGGAGGTGGTGCAGCAAGAAGGCGCTCATGTGTCTTGCGCAGCCATGTGGACCAAGTCCACGCTGTGTTTGTGGCATAGAGGTGCTAACCGTTCTTTCTTCCTCTGACATCTCCCCCCAACCTCTTTCAACAGAAATTTGACCAAGGTCTCCCTCATCCGCTGAGTCTTCCATGTCCATGGACAGTTCATCCTCCATTTCTTAATGTTCTCCTGCACCTTCCTCAACATTTCGCCTGCTACCATGCGCCCTTGTTGATCCCTGTCCCCCATGGTCCCATGCCTGCCGCGTTAGTGATGATGAACGTCTGGACCTTGGTAATGTTGTTGTGTCTTGCGCATATGAATCCTCCTGTAGTTCCTCCCCTTCCTGTTGTCCCACCCCCTGACTCTGAATAGTGTTTAGCGTGTGCTCCAGCATGTAAATGACTGGAATTGTCATGCTGATAATGGCATTGTCAGCGCTAAACATATTCGTCGCCATGTCGAAACTGTGCAGAAGGGTGCATAGGTCCTTGATCTGAGACCACTCCATCAGGGTGATCTGCCCCACCTCTGCATCTCGTTGGCCCAGGCTATACATCATGACGTATTGCACCAGGGCTCGGCGGTGCTGCCACAGTCGCTGTAACATGTGGAAAGTTGAATTCCAGTGTGTCGCCACATCGCATTTCAGGCGATGAACCGGCAGGCCGAAAGACTTCTGGAGCGATGCAAGTCGCTCAGCTGCGGTGGTTGAACGGCGGAAGTGAGCAGACAGTTTTCGTGCCCTGGTCAGAAGGCCATCTAGGCTGGGATAGTGTGTTAAAAATTGCTGGACAACAAGTTTCAACACGTGAGCCATACAAGGCACGTGTGTCACCTTGCCCAGGCGAAGGGCCGCACCCAGGTTTGCAGCATTGTCGCACACGGCCTTACCAGGCTGCAGCTTGAGTGGAGACAACCATTTATTAAACTCAGTCTCCAGAGCTGCCCACAACTCAGCCGCTGTGTGACTCCTATTTCCAAGACATGTCAAGCTAAAGACCACCTGATGCCGTTGCGCTCTGCTGCCAGCATAGTAATGAGGGGTGCGTGATTCCTTCTGCGCAGTGAGAACGCTGGTGGCCTGACCAGGCAGGCTTGGGGCGGAGGTGGAGGACCCAGATGAGGTGGAGGAGGCAGAAGCAGTGTCGGAACTTGGACAGACAGAGGATTGACACACAAGTCGTGGGGACGGCAAGACTTGTGCAGCAGACCCTTCACCATCTATCACCATAGTTACCCAGTGCCCAGTCAGCGACATGTAACGTCCCTGTCCATGCTTACTGGTCCAAGTATCGGTGGTGAAATGCATACGTTCACACAGAGTTTCTCAAGGAAGCGGTGATGTTGTGTGCGACATGCTGGTGTAGCGCGGGCACACCTTTCTTAGAGAAGTAGTGGCGACTGGGCATCTGGTACTGGGGTACAGCGACAGACATAAGGTCTCTAAAATCCTGTGTGTCCACCAAGCGGAAAGGCAGCATTTCGGTAGCCAAGAGCTTACAGAGGGATAAAGTCAACCTCTTAGCTTTGTCATGTGTCGCAGGAAATGGCCTTTTATTTGTCCACATCTGAGGGACAGAGATGTGGCTGCTGTGTGTAGACGGTGTTGAGTAGGGTGTCCCTGGAAAAATGCTTTGTGAGGAAAGTACAGGCGTAGACATGATGTTGCCTTCATCCAACGTTGGTGCTATCGATGTCTGAGAGAGCTGTACACACATACTTGTTTCCCCTTCCAAACCAACTGACGACCTACCAAGCAAACTGCCTGTTGCGGTTACAGTGGTGGAAGTTGTGCGTGGAAAACCAGCTGTCCCCACAGTCCTAGAAGATGAAGAGCACTAGGATGCACTGGAAGGGGCAGGCGGTGGATGGTTCGCTCCACTAGGCCGCATTGCAGCACGGTGAGCTTCCCACTGGGACATATGATATTTTTTCATGTGTCGATTCATGGAAGAAGTTGTCAAACTGCTGAGGTTTTGCCCTCTACTAACAGAATCACGACAAATTTTACAGATCACATAATTTGGGCGATCTTTTGCTATGTCCAAAAAGGACCAGGCTAGGCAAGGCTTAGAGGGCATGCGACCTGCTGAGCCTCCCGACTAGTGCTCAGAGGCAGAGTGGTGGCTGAGGATGCAGTTGTAGACGTGCTACCAGTGCTCCGACTCTGTCCAGGAAGGCGCAAGGTAACTTCGTCGTCGGTTGCATCCTCCTCCACCGCCTCTGTTGACCTCCTCGAGTGCCTGACTGTGGGTTGACAGTAGGTGGGATCTAGAACTTCCTCATCAATTGTTGTGTTTGCACTCCGCTCACCCTCAGACCGATCCTCTTCTTGCCCTGACCGAATATTTAAGTTATCATCCCAATCTGGTATCTGCGTCATTGTCTATAACAACAGGTGTTTCAGTTTGTGAAAAAGGGTCAACATTATGCTCTGAAACTTGGTCCTCACGGCCTTAATCAGAGTCACAAAGGTTCTGGGCATCACTGCAGACCATTTCCTGGTCTGTACTCACTGTAGCTTGGGAGCTTGGGAGCAGACTTCTGATTCCCAGGCTATAGTGTGACTGAACAGCTCTGCAGACTCAGCCATCTCAATTCCACCACTGTGCAGGGCGGATGGAGACTTCAGAGCTGGGAGAATGCAAGTGTGATTGGGCTGACAACTCAGAGGACTGGTGTTTTTTTGATGCGGTAGTTGAGGTGGCGGAGAGGGCACTTGTTGGACCACTCGAGATCCATTCAAGCATTTTCCTTTTTTGGCCATCATCTACCTTTGTTCCAGTTGTTCGTGTCCGTAAAAAAGGGAGCACATAGGATTGTCCACGGTAAGTAGTAGACATCTTACTTTTGCTGGAAGATGGTCTATCTTCAGCAGATGTTAAAGGAGCTTTGCCACCTTCCCCACGGACAAACCCTTTTTTCCTTTTCCAACACGCCTCTTCCCCTTTCCACCAGTATCTGTCATTTTGCCACTCATTTTGATTGCGAAAAGATTGTGCACTTAAAATGTGGTAGTAAAAATTGAGAGGTGGTGTAGATTTCAGCGGTGGTCTAGCTTTTTTAAGAGCAGAATAAACAACAATAATTATCCCTGACAATGCAACTACAGCCCTTAAACTGGCAGCATAGTTTGCTAGTATAATGGCTTAGTAACAAATGAGTTTGAGTGTGCAATGCAGTCAGACGTGCTGCAAATATCTTTGCACTAGTGGGACAATACAGAAGTCCAACAGCCACTTTTAGGATGCCACTAAGTTTCCTCAGTGTTTGCTAGTATAATGGCTTAGTAACAATGAGTTTGAGTGTGCAATGCAGGCAGACGTGCTGCAAATATCTTTGCACTAGTGGGACAATACAGAAGTCCAACAGCCACGTTTAGGATGCCACTAAGTTTCCTCAGTGTTTGCTAGTATAATGGCTTAGTAACAATGAGTTTGAGTGTGCAATGCAGGCAGACGTGCTGCAAATATCTTTGCACTAGTGGGACAATACAGAAGTCCAACAGCCACTTTTAGGATGCCACTAAGTTTCCTCAGTGTTTGCTAGTATAATGGCTTAGTAACAATGAGTTTGAGTGTGCAATGCAGGCAGACGTGCTGCAAATATCTTTGCACTAGTGGGACAATACAGAAGTCCAACAGCCACGTTTAGGATGCCACTAAGTTTCCTCAGTGTTTGCGAGTATAATGGCTTAGTAACAATGAGTTTGAGCGTGCAAAAGGCAGGAGGGTACAGTGGCAGGGTTGTGGGTCTGGGTAGAGGAAAGGAAGCCTCCCTTTCTATCCCTCCTAATGGGGAAATGCAGTCAGGAAATCCCTGACCTTAGCTAAGCTACACAGACGCTGTCATCTTGTGTAGCTGTTAAAATCTGTTTTCACGGCCCTGACTGTCACCTATGGCTCTGACCCTGCCGGTAGTAGCCCTTACAAGGGCTGAAAGAAACTTCTAGCCCTATTCTGTATAGCGCTGTGTTTAGAGCGTACACAGCAGTATCGGAGACAGGAGCTACGCCAGCGGTGACTGACACCAAGACGCAGAAGGCAGATAATGGCGTGCTGGAGGAAAATGTCCGTTTTTATAATGCAGGGACATGTGACATGGACATCCTATCACTCATGCCGTTGCTTCTCTGGCTAAAAGTCCACTTAGCTGTGTGTGTGTCTGGGATTGGCTGACATGCTGGCCCGCCCCACTACACGCGCGCGCTTAGGGAAGGAAGACAAGGAAAAAACAAATGGCGATCGCCATTATCCAAACTGCAGTGATCTGCATGCACTGTTCTCGCACACTATACACTGAAATTTCATAATAGTGTGAGTCACAGAGTGACTCACACTATTACAGCGGAAAGCCAGCTAGTAATTAGCTTGTCTTTTTGCTGCTAGAACCGTTCTCGAACGTATCTAGAACTATCGAGCTTTAGCAAAAAGCTCGAGTTCTAGTTCGATCTAGAACAGCCCCCAAAATCACTCGAGCCGCGAACTGGAGAACCTCGAACCGCAAACCGCGCTCAACTCTAGTTATAACATCACCGAGAATTGGTGCAAATTTCTCTGTCCATGTTTCCTCCTACTACTACTCCACTTCCTCCACCTCCTCCTCATCTTGTCAATGTAATGCTTGCACAACCAACCTCAGCTCAGCACACCCAGGGGGAAACAACAGCAGGCTGTTTGAGGTTGAAATTCCCCAAAGAGCTGTGGAAGGATGGGCCTTTTTAAAATTGCTGGTGTGTGGGGCAACTTTGCCTTTCTTGACTGTGTGGGTGACCTGGGAATACAGTCTACATAGAGAAAATGTATTAAACCTATTGCTATGTGGAGGGGAAGTCGGGCAATCTTGACTGTGTGGGTGATCTGGGAACACAGGCTCTGTAAGGGCCCTTTTTTAAATTCTTGGTCTGTAGAAAATCCCTCTCAGTAGGGTCACTGTTAAATGTTTAGTTTCTTCATTTACTTGCTATGTAACCATGATTTCTATAGTGACAGAAGCCCATTAAGTCATTTACCTATCCATATTTTGTTTGCAGGGCAATTGCCCTGCTCTTATCCCCTTTTAGGTTCATTTTGCAGCCCCGTAGCCCTTACTACAACTATTTTACAGCCCCCAACTTGGGTTAGTTATTCGGGGGGGGGGGAGGGGGTTCAATTGCCAAACCCAACAGTTTTTTTGGTGCACGTTAGTTTGGAGAGCCCGAATATTCATGGTTTGCTCATCACTACTCCTGACATCTTTATCATCTTTATCAGCAGCAAATTATTACTGCCTAACTACGTCTCACGTTCACAGCAGTCAGCCTAATCTGTGTAACGGTGTAGGGGGGTCAAGGCTACGCCACCCCCTGCAGAAATAGCCGTTACACAGAAAGGGTTATGTAATGTAATAAATTGTAATGTGTATTTTGTAAATGGCCACCAGGTAGCAATGTGTTTAGTGACGGCTGTCCTGGCACCTAGTTAGGTAGGCAAAGGGTTAAAAGAAAGGAGGAGTATAGGGTATAAATAGGACAGGATGCAGAAAGAGGGTAGGAGAGTTCCCAGAAGGAGATAGAGAGAACAAGCCCAAATATACTTTAATAAGAGATCCTAAGGGTCAACCCTTGGATACCAAACACTCGGGGTCTTGCCCTTGATAGGACTATTGGAACTGCATCCCCAGAAGAGGGGTTGAGTCTGGTCGGTCGGTGTGGCGTCCGTTCTTTCCTGGATAGAAAACCCAACAAAATCCCCTGCGAGACTGAAGGTCAGTTGGCTCCTAAAGAAGAAGAGTTGGTTTTGGCCAGAAACACGGGCAGAGGAGTGCCGTCACAATAACTCCATCAATAGCAAAAACTAATCCCTGTGGGTGGGACGGAGAGGCTAAAAGACTTTTTGAATCGGCTTGTGCAGTGTGACGTCAGACAGGAGAATGAGGTGCCTAGCAGTACTCAATGGAGCTCAGGTGCCTGGAAAGCGGTCGGCCGTTAAATTATATTATGGCATGAAGTCAGGAGAGAACTCCATCGGGGTCAGAAGCAGTGCCCGTGTCATGCGAGATGAAAGTTTCCCTGTAAAGATTTAAAGTAAAGTTCAGCAGTTTGAAGAGAAAATATGTGTCTGATGTATTGACTCAGGGCAACCGTGGAATGTGGTGAAAGCATCCCTGCAGTGGAGTAGCGACCGGGAGGCAAGGGATTACCGAGTGGCTGCATTGCGGCCCGGCAACCCCTGCACACACGACTACCACTGTCTCCCAACTTGGTGTAGTCGGCAGCATGAACTTTCGTGCTTTGGCCATTCCCTCATGGCAGAGCGAAAAAGAAGGCTTGGTGACTGTCGGTCAACCCTGGAAAATACGGCAATATAAAAAAAACACACCCCCACAGGAGTGGCTGGGTGAAGGGACTTTCCCCGACGTAACCCAGAAATGAAGAGTTGGAGAGAAGCTGGCTGAAGAGATGGAGCGCAGGCCTGGACCCGTGTCACTGAGTGAGGCTCGTTGGATGGCCCATCGAACCAGAGGTAGTAGCCGCCGTGCGTGGGAGGCGCTCTTGGAGCTGCTTAAGGACTGGCGCCCGGGCGGGCTTCAAGACCGGCAGGACAAGCTGGATTGGAAGGCCCTGGTGAGTGCCGCGGGTGAGCCCGATCCCGTCAAGGGGAAACCCTCTGCCCCAACTGCCATGGCCGCGCTGGAGCAGGAGGCGTGTGTGCAGCAGATAGCAAAGGCCATACGAGCACAGGAGGAAATGGCTCGGGCTAGGAGGGAATTGGAGAAAATGCAGGAGTGAGCAGCGCAGGCTTAGGAGGAGGCCCTTTATGCCAAAGAGGAGGCCCAGGCAAATGCTGTGCGGACTGCAGAAGAGGCAGCGCAGGCCGAGAAAGTGTCGAGAAAAGGTGTCTACTCCTTATGAAACAAACAAATGTAAGGCCTCTCATAGCGGCTGGAGTACAGGTCCCTTTACTTGCTATTGGAGGGAATAGTAAGCACAATCCAAGTAATGCTTCGCTGATGGAAAGACCTTCACAGGTTGAATCCCTGTGGTGACATACTAGTGGTATGAAGCTAATCACAGTTTTGGTGCTACCATTCTCTATTGCAGGAGGAAATGCAGAGAGCATTTGTGGTATAGCACTAATTTGTGGCGTAGTACTAGTTTCCGTTAGAGGCGTATAGAAAACCTATTATGCAGGATAGCACATGTTCAGCCTTATCGCTGCTGACTGTGCGAAGTTTCACTCCTTTGTGGAGACAATTATATGGAGAATGATGTTCACTCAGCATGAACTGGGATAGATATTCTGGGAGCAGTGGTGCTTCCTCCTGCTCTCTTGATGAAACAGGACAAGACTGGTTTGGTCCACTTTACACTGGTTTGGGTCAGCACTGAGGTGAGAGGCTATTATTATTATTATTATTATTATTAATAATAATAATAATAATAATCATCATCATTATTATAGCGTCAATTATTCCATTGCGCTTTGCACGTGAAAAGGGGTATACATAGTAGGGACAAGTACAATTATCATACTCAAAATAAGTCACAGACAGGTACAGGTGAAGAGAGGTCCCTGCCTGCAAGGGCTCACAGTCTACAAGGGTTGGGTGAGGATACAGTAGGTGAGGGTAGAGTTGGTCGTGCAGTGCTATAGTGGACTGAGGGTTACGGCAGGCTGTAGGCTTGTCGAAAGAGATGGGCCTTCAGGTTCCTTTTGAAGCTTGTCAGGGTGGGCGAGAGTCTGATATGTTGTGATAGAGCATTCCAGAGTATGGGGGAGGCACGAGAGAAGTCTTGGATGTGGTGGTGGGAAGAGGAGATGAGAGGGAAGCAGAAAAGGAGATCTTGTGAGGATTAAAGCTTACATGCAGGTAAGTACTGGGAGACTAGGTCAAAGATGTATGGAAGAGGTAGGTTGTGGATGGCTTTGTAGGTCATAGTTAGTGTTTTGAACTGGAGTCGTTGGACAATGGGAAGCCAGTGAAGGGATTGGCAGATAGGAGAGGTTGGGAAGTAGCGGGGGGACAGGTGGATCAGTCAGGCAGCATAGTGTATATGTCGCCCAGGGCTATGGGGCGGCTTTGGTCCCAGGCCGTATATGTACGGGGATGCTGTGTCACGGTTGTTTAATGACCGATGCCTGGTTCTGTGACCCTGGTGATGCTTTTTAAAAGGGGACATATACAGGGAAATGAAAGAGTTTGTATTGTGATGCCATTTGAGGGTTGCGGTTATGGTGATGGAACCGCCGCTGCACAGTCTATTACCTCTGGGGCTGATGGTGGGGGCAGCCTGGATGGTAGGCCCTCCGCAAGTAGGGCTGGACCCCAGGAAGTGAATGGAGGGGTCCGTCGCTGAAAGAAGAAAGACAACACAATGGGGATGCAGTGCAATTTTGGTTTACTCACAGTGATATTGAGCTGTGGCCTTGAGGATGGCTGGTTCAGACCCCTGGTCCCTTTTGTCCCAGTGCCGGTGTGTTGACCTGGTAGTATCTTTCCCCGGCAACTCTCACGTGTTGGTGGAACCCCGTAGCCTGGAGCGTTTGTGGGTCCCTTACTGTCTGTCGGCAGTCCTTCGTCCGTACGGTGGGCAGTCGAACCTTGTAGGGTCGGTGTTCTGTTCCGGTCCCTGGCTCAATCTTTACTGCTGGTGCCCCCAGATTCTTGAGTCAGTCCCCTCACTGTGCAGGTATTTGTCATGTCGCCTGAAGCTGTCACCTGACCTAGGGCTCTGTGCCCCGTTGGTGCTCTGGTTCTAGAGGTACCTGGCTGTACCCTCACTGGCAACCATTCTCCTTTGCCACCTGGGTCACCGTTACAAGTCCCCATCTGGAGACTTTTCTGTCCCCCTCAACTGTCACTACCGGACTCCACTGTCTGAGTGTCTGTCTGTCCCCTCCCACCAGGTTGCCTTCTAGTGGATTAGACTGGTTCTGCCTCTGGGTGGCCATCCATTGGGTCCCGGACTAGTCAGTCATCCCTAATGGGGAGTGGGAAGCTGGGGATGTTATGTGTTTTGGTGTTACCGACACTGGTCTTCCAGGTCCCTGGGGGTAGGCCCTGCATCTTTATCAGGATGCAGTACTTAGTAGTGCCCTTAGGGGTTCAGGGGTGCACCATGTAGAATAGATTGTAGGGGTGCGAGACTGTTAGAAGGGAGGCCAGAGAGCAGAAGGTTGCAATAGTCTAGTCGGGAGATAATAAGGGCATGCACTAGGGTTTTTGCAGCTTCTTGGGAAAAGAATGTACGAATCTGGGAAATATTTTTGAGTTGGAGGTGGCAGGAGGTGAAGAGAGCTTGGATGTGTGCCTTGAAAGAGAGAGCAGAGTCTAGAGTTACTCCCAGGCAGCGAGCACCTTGGACTGGGGAGAGTGAACAGCCTATGACTTTGATGGATATGTCAGGTGGGGTGGTAGAGTGAGGAGGAAAGATAATGAATTCTGTTTTGTCCATGTTAAATGTCAGAAATTGAGCAGAGAAAAAGGATGAAATAGCAGACAGACATTGTGGGATTTTGGTTAGTAAGGAGGATATGTCAGGTCCAGAGAGGTAGATCTGCGTATCATCAGTGTAGAGGTGATACTGAACACCGTGGAACTGTATGAGCTGTCCCAGGTTGAAGGTGTACTCCTAATTGTTTCTATAGTAGATTGTGTTGAGAAGACTGAAAACCGAACCTTCATACTCATACATTAACCAGACAAATTGATATTAGGAAATTAAGATCAATTTCCACAAATGAAGCCAAAAGTGAAAAATATAAAATCAATAATTTTATTAGACAAAAATAATTAAAAGTCATAATTAGAAAAAAAATATTACAAGAACAAGAAAATGGGGGACCAAAGTACTGGACCGAGGTAATAATAAAGGCAAAATTGCACACAGATACAATAAAACGTAGAGTGCTACCAATACACCTTTTACATTCTTATTTAGCCACATCGGTTTTCTCCTGTTCCTAGCCCTTTTATTTCCGTACAGTATGGCTCACTCGCAGTGGGTGTTTAACCCCTTCAGCCCCAAGCCTATTTTGACCCTAAAGACCAGGACATTTTTAGCAATTTTGACTAGTGTCACTTTATGAGGTTATAACTCTGGAACGCTTCAATGGATCCTGGTGATTCTGAGATTGTTTTTTCGTGACATATTGGGCTTCATGTTAGTAGTAAATTTAGGCCAATATTTTTTGCGTTTCTTTGTGAAAAAAAACGGAAATTTCGCGAAAATTTTGAAAATTTTGTAATTTTCAAACTTTTAATTTTTATGCCCTAAAACCAATGAGACATATGACACAAAATAATTAATAAATTACATTTCCCACATGTCTACTTTACATCAGAACAATTTTGGGGAAAAAAAAAAAAATTTAAGGAAGTTATAGGGGTTCAAAGTTTATGTGCAATTTCTCATTTTTACAAGAAAATTTACAAAGCCACTTTTTTTTAGGGACAACATCACATTTGAAGCGATTTTGAAAGGTCTACATGACACAAAACACCCAAAAGTGACACCATTCCGAAAACGGCACCCCTCAGGCTACTCAAAACCACATTCAAAAAGGTTATTAACCCTTCAGGTGCTTCACAGTAACTAAAGCAATGTGGAAGGAAAAAATGAACATTTTACTTTTTGCAACAAAAATGTTAATTTAGCCTCAAATATTGCATATTCACAAGGGTAGCAGGATTAAATGAACCCCCAAAATTTGTTGGGCAATTTCTTCTGAGCATGCAGATACCTCATATGTGGCGAAAAAACATTGTTTTGGCGCACGGCAGGACTCGGAAGGGAAAGAGCGTCATTTGACTTTTTTAACAGAAAATTAGCTGGAATCGTTAGCCGCACCATGTTGCGTTTGGAGAGCCCCTGGGGTGCCGAAACAGTGGAGCTCCCCCACATGTGACCCCATTTTGGAAACTAGACCCCTCATGGAAATTATCTAGATGTTTATTGAGCACTTTAAACCTCTGGGGGCTTTGCAAAAGTTAATAGAGTTGAGCCGTGAAAATAAAAAAAAATTTTTTTACCACAAAATTGTTATTTTAACCAGGTAGCTTTTTTTTCCACAAGGGTATCAGGAAAAATTGCACCATAAAATCTATTGTGCAATTTCTCCTGAGTACACAGATACCTCATATGTGGTGGAAATCAAATGTTTGGGCGCACAGCAGGGCTCAGAATGCAATGAGCGTCATTTGACGTTTCAAACGCAAAATTGTCTGGGATAATTAGCGTATTCCATGTTGTGTTTGGAGACCCCCTGAGGTGCCGAAACAGTGGAGCTCCCCCACATGTGACCCCATTTTGGAAACTAGACCCCCATGGCATAGAAAAAAAAAACAGGGCGCACGCACGAATGTTCTGCAAAAAAGGGGGGGACTAGGTGGGATGGAAAAAAGAAGTCCTGTCCAAAGTCGAGTACGACTGCAGGACGATTGCTGATCAGGTACCTAATTGTTCAAGTTTTGTTTTGTTTTTTTTTTTTATTTGGGGTGCACAAAAAGAAGCAAAAACTAGAGCAACAATTACGTACCTGATCAGCCAATCACGTAGCTGATCAGCACTTGGCGGCAAGCAGGTGGGGAAGGAGGGGGGGAGAGAGTGGGAGATGAGATTGGGGATAGTTAGAAAAGAGCCACGAACAATACTTTCAGGATGGATCAGAACAGTGGCAGATGGGGGGCGGCAGATGGGGGGGTGGCAGATGGGGGGGCGGCAGATGGGGGCAGCGGCATAT
Organism: Anomaloglossus baeobatrachus; assembly: GCF_048569485.1. NCBI lineage: Eukaryota > Metazoa > Chordata > Amphibia > Anura > Aromobatidae > Anomaloglossus > Anomaloglossus baeobatrachus. Next base: position 95,256,893 of record NC_134360.1, on the reverse strand, counting down.
AAAGGGAGCATCTGTGAATGTGAGACGGTGGCAGCTGGGATAGGGTGGGGGCGGATGGGAGAGGGTGCAGTGGATGCAGGAGCGGCAGAGGATGGGGGGAAGGGGGGATGGGAGGGAAGGGGAGTGGGAGGTGAGATTGGGGATAGTTACCCTACAGGATGGATCTAGGCAGCAGGATCACAGGAGATGAAGGAGGCAGCAGATCGGGGAGGATGAGAGGTGGGATAGGGAGCGCAGCGCAGATCACGGGGGAGACAGGTGAGCAGAGCACAGATCACAGGGGTGAGAGGTGGAGGGAGAGCGGACAGCAGATCACGGGGGTGACAGGTGAGGGAGCACAGTTCACGGGAGTTACAGTTGAGGGAGCACACATCACGGGGTGACAGAGGAGGGAGCACACATCACGGGGGTGACAGGGGAGAGAGCACACATCACGGGGGTGACAGGGGAGAGAGCACACATCACGGGGGTGACAGGGGAGAGGGCGGGTAGCCGATCACGGGGGTAAGAGGTGGGGGGAGCGGGCAGAACATCACGGAGGGGAGAGGGCAAGCAGCACATAACGGAGGAGAGGGGGCGCGCAGAACATAACGGTGGTGAGGGGCCGGGCAGCACATAACGGAGGAGAGGAGGCGGGCAGCACATAACGGAGGAGAGGGGGCGGGCAGCACATAACGGAGGAGAGGGAGCGCGCAGCACATAACGGAGGAGAGGGGGCGGGCAGCACATAACAGAGGAGAGGGGGCGGGCAGCACATAACGGAGGAGAGGGGGCAGGCAGCCGGTCATGAGAGGGAGGGGCCGGGCAGCACATAACGGAGGAGAGGGAGCGCGTAGCACATAATGGAGGAGAGGGAGCGGGCAGCACATAATGGGGGAGAGGAGGCGGGCAGCACATAACGGAGGGGAGGGGGCGGGCAGCACATAACGGAGGAGACGGGGTGGGCAGCACATAACGGAGGAGAGGGGGCGCGCAGCACATAACGGAGGAGAGGGGGCGTGCAGCACATAACGGAGGAGAAGGGGCGGGCAGCACATAACGGAGGAGAGGGGGCGGGCAGCACATAACGGAGGAGAGGGGGCGGCAGCGCATAACGGAGGAGAGTGGGCGCGCAGCACATAACGGAGGAGAGGGGGCGGGCAGCACATAACGGAGGAGAGGGGGCGGGCAGCACATAACGGAGGAGAGGGGCCGGGCAGCACATAACGGAGGAGAGGGAGCGCGCAGCACATAACGAAGGAGAGGGGCCGGGCAGCCGGTCAGGAGGGGGAGGGGCCGGGCAGCACATAACGGAGGAGAGGGAGCAGGCAGCGGATCACGAGTGGAGGGGGCGCGCAGCACATCACGGAGGAGAGGGGGCGGGCAGCCGATCACGATCGGGAGGGCTCGGGCAGCAGATTGGGGGGAGCGGTGGCACTGTGGCAGATTGAGGGCGGCGGATCGGGAGGCTTTTCGCTGGTTTCATACAGTGCAATGGCAGCGCGGCAACTTCCGGGTCCCATGCTCCGGTCACATAACAGCATGGGACCGGAGCTTGTCGCCCTGCCATTGCACTGTATACACGTACTGTGCTGGCGTGGTGCAGGGAACGACAAGTGAAGCTGATGGGGGCGATCACCGGCAACAGGTCCACTGTGATTGGAGAGATCGGTCACAAGGCTGATCTCTCCAATCAAAGCTACTGGAGCTGGGGGGGGTGATCCAGTGAGGTCACCCAGCTCCAGCCAATGGCCAGTGCTACAGCTGCACTGGTCAGGGCTGGATTTCAATGTTTCAGTGACCTTAAATGGCTGGAACATTACAGTGGCTGTGATTGGTTGAGCGGCGTTCGTCAGCCAATCACAGCCTCCGTAGGTCCGGGGAGGAGGCACCACCTCTCCTGAGGTCAGGTACAGGTCCCCTCCTCCCCGAATCTGCAGTTTGTGTTAACTGATCGCAGTCACCGGGAGCTTCGATGCCGCGATTCCGCCATGACAGAAAGATCCGTCCTTGGTCTTTAAGGCCCAGGGCACCATGACGGATCTTTCCGTCCATGGTCGTGAAGGGGTTAATACGGATTTAAAAAATTCCCATTTATTTTCTGTGCTCCTATTTTTGAGGACATTGCCCCAATCAAGACCTTAGCTGAATTGATTGGGACAATGTCCTCAAAAATAGGAGCACAGAAAATAAATGGTAAATTTTTAAATCCGTATTAAACACCCACTGCGAGCGATCCATACCGTACGGAAATAAAAGGGCTAGGAACAAGAGAAAACCAACGTGGCTAAATAAGAATGTAAAAGGGGCAATAAATAATAAGAACAAGGCATTTAAGAAGCTAAAACAAAAAGGCAGCGAAGAAGCATTAAAAAGATATAGAGAAAAAAATTAAATGTGTAAAAAACAAATACATTTAGCAAAAGTAGAAACTGAGAGACACATTGCTAAGGAAAGCAAAAGAAATCCCAAACTATTCTTTAATTATATAAACAGTAAAAAGATTAAAATTGATTGTGTCTGCCCTTTAAAGAACAATGAGGGTAAAATCATAGAGAGCGATGTGGGAAAAGCAAATGTTTTAAATACTTTTTTCTCAACTGTGTTCACACAGGAAAAGCATATGCCAGGGGAAATGCAGAGTGATCATGTAAATGCCCCATTAAGTATGACATACTTAACCCAGGAAGCAGTGCAGAACCGACTTAGTAACATTAAAATTGACAAATCACCAGGCACTGATGGCATTCACCCTCGGGTTTTAAGGGAGTTAAGTAATGTGATAGACAGGCCTCTATTCCTTATATTTAAAGACTCTATAGAAACTGGGTCTGTTCCACTGGATTGGCGGCAAGCAAATATGGTACCAATATTCAAAAAGGGATCTAAAAGGGAACCTGGAAACTATAGACCGGTAAGCTTAACATCTGTTGTGGGTAAAATGTTTGAAGGGTTTTTAAGGGATGCTATTATGCAATATCTCAATGTTAATAAATGTTTAACTCCATATCAGCATGGATTTATGAAGGATCGCTCCTGTCAAACTAATCTGATCAGCTTCTAAGAGGATGTAAGCTCTCACATGGACCGAGGAAAATCATTGGATGTTATTTATCTTGACTTTAGTAAAGCATTTGACACTGTCCCACATAAAAGATTGATAAGTAAAATGAGAAAGCTTGGGCTTGGGGAAAATGTGTGTAGATGGGTAGGTAGCTGGCTTAGTGATAGAAAATAAAGAGTGGTTATTAATGGTGCATTCTCAGATTGGGCCAGGGTTACTAGTGGGGTACCACAGGGGTCTGTACTGGGACCTCTACTTTTTAATATATTTATTAAGGATCTGGTGGATGGTTTACAGAGTAAAATATCAGTATTTGCAGATGATACAAAACTATGTAAGGTAGTTAACACAAAGGAGGACAGTTTGCAACTACAGATGGATTTCAGTAAATTGGAGAATTGGGCTGAAAAATGGCAAATGAGGTTTAACACAGATAAGTGTAAGGTTATGCACATGGGAAGGAGAAACAGATGCTATGATTACTTACTAAATGGGAAATCAGACATGGAAAAAGACTTAGGCATCTTAGTCAATAAGAAGCTAAATTGGAATGCCCAGTGTCAGGCAGCTGCCACCAAAGCAAATAGGGTGATGGGATGCATTAGCAGAGGTCTGGGGGCACGAGATGAAAACATCATTCTCCCTCTGTACAAATCACTCGTCAGACAACACTTGGAGTATTGTGTGCAATTTTGGGCGCCGGTGCTCAAGAAAGACATTACTAAACTTGAAAGGGTTCAGAGGCGGGCAACTAAAATAATAAGTGGAGTGGGTGCATTACAATACACGGAAAGGTTATCAAAATTAGGTCTATTTACTCTAGAAAAGAGAAGACTTAGGGGAGACCTAATAAATATGTACATCATATACAAGTATATCAGAGGGCAATACAGAGATCTCTCCCATGATCTGTTTGTACCAAGGACTATGACAAGAACAAGAGGGCATTCTTTTCGATTGGAGGAAAGAAAATTTCTACATCAGCATAGAAGAGGGTTCTTCACGGTAAAAGCAGTGAGGCTCTGGAACTCTCTTCCTGGGGAAGTGGTGATGGCCAACTCACTGAATGAATTTAAGAGAGGTATGGATGCTTTTCTTGAAAGCAACAGTATAGAAGGTTATGAATAACATAATATTACAGGTATATAGTTGACCCAGATTAAGAGTTGGTAAAGAATATTTTTCCCTATGAAGAAAATTGGCTCCTACTCTGTGGGTTTTACCTTCCCCTGGTTCAATACTGCAGAATAGCTGCACTAAAAATAGGCTGAACTAGATGGACATAAGGTCTTCCTTCCGCCTTACAAACTATGTTACTATGTTACTATGATATAAGTATAAAATATGAGGCAGATAATAGCGCAAAGGGCAAAACCAATGAGGTAGATAAGTTCATGGAATACAGTACGAATGTTATTAATACAAAATATATTACCTAAAAAAAGGTAATTAGTGTCTATACAAAAGGCAGACTAAATGAGGTAAAAAATATACAGTGGAACACAATCAAATGTGAATAACGTAAACTACCTCAAAAATACCACAAATGTAAACAAATATATACACAATGATGACAGTATACTGTAATGAAAAAATAGCTACAAAATTGTGTATGAATATGTACAGTGTAGTTCTTCAAAAGCTCCAAAAGATGGCAGTGTAGCCCAGGATAATAGCAATCACTGATAAATATCCAGAGTGGAAGCCAGTATAAGGCCATGTGCGCACGCTGCATATTTACCGCGGATTTTACCTCGGATTTGTGCAGAAAATGTTTCTAAAATTTGTGCAGTCATTCCCCAGGAAAACCTATGGGTATAAAAAAAATGCTGTGCACACACTGTGTTTTTTTTATACCTGCGGATTTACCCACGGAATTTCTGCTGCGGATTTAATGTGTATGTCACTTCTTTTCCATTATCTATGGCAAAAACCCGCAGGGACCAACCTGCAGAAAAACCCACTTCAAATCCACACCAAAACCACGGCAAATACGCATGCGGATTTCGTTGTGGTTTTGGTGCGTTTTTTTACTGCAGGTGCGGGATTCTTTCAGAAGGTCTGGTTTTTCCCTTAAGAAAAAGTCACTTTTTCAGTCAGTGTCAGTAATATGGTACTACCAAAACTGATCAAGGAAAGCTACATTACCTCAGTGGTAGTACAGTGGTATCTATGACCTTGGGTAACTGGCTGAGTGGCCTTTCCTTGATCATTTTTGGTATTACCATATTATTGACAGACCTTTAGCCTGTCTGTGCAGATAACATTATCTCTTAGGGTTCTTTTCCACTAGCATATAGCTTCCGATGAGAGAGCATCGGAAACGATATGCTAATGACCCTCTTCTGCGGGTGTCAGCAGAGGGTCATGCGACTGTGATGCGATCTTGCAAATCACAGCTGCGGAGAAGAGGGAGGGAGCACTTTCTCCCCATCTCCTCTGCTGTCTGTCTCTGTGTATATCGCACTGCATTTACATAACATGCGAGTGCAGTACGATGTCTCACATGCTCCCATAAGCTTGTATGGGGTTGCATGAGCTGAGACTTGCTGCAAAATGCAGCATGTTGCGATTGCACCGAGAGCACAAATACGAAAAGTATGCACGAGGACACTGCCTCATTGATTAACACTGGTGCGAATACAATCCGATGTTTTATCAGATTGCACTCGCACATGGAAATCGCAAGTGGAAAAGAACCCTTAGGCTCCTTTCACATTGCGTTTTTCCCTACGTCCACAGATCCCGTCGGAGGATCCGTCTGAACCGCCCCTCCCCCACTCTGCAAAGCGTGTTCAGGACGCATGCGCCTGGCAGGGCCATTCACTGTAATGGAGCGCACTTCGTTAGCGTGTGCTCTGTTTTGTGCCATTTTTGCACATACAGTTAGGTCCAGAAATATTTGGACAGTGACACAATTTTGGCGAGCTGGGCTCTGCATGCCACCACATTGGATTTGAAATGAAACCTCTACAACAGAATTCAAGTGCAGACTGTAACGTTTAATTTGAAGGTTTGAACAAAAATATCTGATAGAAATTGTAGGAATTGTACACATTTCTTTACAAACACTCCACATTTTAGGAGGTCAAAAGTAATTGGACAAATAAACCAAACCCAAACAAAATATTTTTATTTTCAATATTTTGTTGCGAATCCTTTGGAGGCAATCACTGCCTTAAGTCTGGAACCCATGGACATCACCAAACGCTGGGTTTCCTCCTTCTTAATGCTTTGCCAGGCCTTTACAGCCGCAGCCTTCAGGTCTTGCTTGTTTGTGGGTCTTTCCGTCTTACGTCTGGATTTGAGCAAGTGAAATGCATGCTCAATTGGGTTAAGATCTGGTGATTGACTTGGCCATTGCAGAATGTTCCACTTTTTTGCACTCATGAACTCCTGGGTAGCTTTGGCTGTATGCTTGGGGTCATTGTCCATCTGTACTATGAAGCGCCGTCCGATCAACTTTGCGGCATTTGGCTGAATCTGGGCTGAAAGTATATCCCGGTACACTTCAGAATTCATCCGGCTATTCTTGTCTGCTGTTATGTCATCAATAAACACAAGTGACCCAGTGCCATTGAAAGCCATGCATGCCCATGCCATCACGTTGTCTCCACCATGTTTTACAGAGGATGTGGTGTGCCTTGGATCATGTGCCGTTCCCTTTCTTCTCCAAACTTTTTTCTTCCCATCATTCTGGTACAGGTTGATCTTTGTCTCATCTGTCCATAGAATACTTTTCCAGAACTGAGCTGGCTTCATGAGGTGCTTTTCAGCAAATTTAACTCTGGCCTGTCTATTTTTGGAATTGATGAATGGTTTGCATCTAGATGTGAACCCTTTGTATTTACTTTCATGGAGTCTTCTCTTTACTGTTGACTTAGAGACAGATACACCTACTTCACTGAGAGTGTTCTGGACTTCAGTTGATGTTGTGAACGGGTTCTTCTTCACCAAAGAAAGTATGCGGCGATCATCCACCACTGTTGTCATCCGTGGACGCCCAGGCCTTTTTGAGTTCCCAAGCTCACCAGTCAATTCCTTTTTTCTCAGAATGTACCCGACTGTTGATTTTGCTACTCCAAGCATGTCTGCTATCTCTCTGATGGATTTTTTATTTTTTTTCAGCCTCAGGATGTTCTGCTTCACCTCAATTGAGAGTTCCTTAGACCGCATGTTGTCTGGTCACAGCAACAGCTTCCAAATGCAAAACCACACACCTGTAATCAACCCCAGACCTTTTAACTACTTCATTGATTACAGGTTAACGAGGGAGACGCCTTCAGAGTTAATTGCAGCCCTTAGAGTCCCTTGTCCAATTACTTTTGGTCCCTTGAAAAAGAGGAGGCTATGCATTACAGAGCTATGATTCCTAAACCCTTTCTCCGATTTGGATGTGAAAACTCTCATATTGCAGCTGGGAGTGTGCACTTTCAGCCCATATTATATATATAATTGTATTTCTGAACATGTTTTTCTAAACAGCTAAAATAACAAAACTTGTGTCACTGTCCAAATATTTCTGGACCTAACTGTATATGTTTTCTGCAGACGGACACCCGAATTTAGTGGACTACGTTCGGGTGTACGTCTGCAGAAAACGTATATGTGCAAAAATGGCACAAAACAGAGCACACGCTAACGCAGTGCGCTCCATTACAGTGAATGGCCCTGCTGGGCGCATGCGTCCGGAACACGCTTTGCAGAGTGCAGGAGGAGCGGTTCAGACGCATCCTCCGACGGGACCTGTGGACGTAGGGAAAAACTTCTTTGCGTTTACTGGTCGGTGGTTGACCGCCACCTTGCCGTGCATGCCCATTGTGGTTTGCAAATTCCTTCTGTTGCATCAAAATTCATGTTGGTGCCTGTTCACACACAGCCACCGCCCCCTGGTCCATAGGCATCATTATTTAAGCACCACCTGCCTGAGGCTGTTCCACCCTTCATCCATGCTTGCTGGTCTGGCACTGTGAGGGCCAGTTCTGACATTGTGCTGGTGTGTGTGTGGTTCTGCCACACACACTGGCACCTGGGCTGCCTTTATTCGCAGTTATCAGTCCTTGCAGCATGGGAGCGGTTCTGACATTCCCCGGGTAAGTGGTGTTCTTATATGGTCCTGTTCAAGTCATTATATGAGACCTTATGGTACGATATTAATTTATAACATAGTGTAAGGACCCCCCTATAGAGATTTGCCGTGACGGGGCAGTGGAGCTCAACTCATTGATCAATAATTTGCAAAAAATCTCATTGAATTGTTACAGTAGGAATGAATTTGTGAATTTTACACTTTTTATTTTTTCATTGTTGCATGCCATTCGTAAGCAGTGCTGGCTCCCCTCTTCTTTGGCTTCCCACTTTGTATATTTGTCAGTGATTGCTATTATCCTGGGCTACACTGCCATCTTGTGGCACTTTTGAGGAACTTTACTGTACATATTCATACATGATTTTGTAGCGTTATGTGGTCTATTTATGTTAAATTCATTGAGTTGGGGAGGTCCCAGAAGTTGGAGTAAGAAGCAAAGCGAGCAACTCTCAGCCACAGTTAGTATAGCGGTAAAAAGCCTGACATACTCACCGCCGACGCTCCAGCGATGGTCTGGAAGATGCAGCAGCGGACCCCGGCCAGAATAGTGCCTTCCCCGCCACCCTCCTTGGTGTCAGGACCTCTGGATGTGTTCCTGCACCCAAACGCATGCAGGTAACATGGCGGCCGTGCAGCGGGAAAACCTGGAAGATGGCGTGAAAGCTCCGCTGAAAGGAGGTGAACCTACAGATTGTGAGTCGGCCGTACACTCTGGGAATGCTGGGATGCTGACAGGAGGTCAGGAGAATGGGGAACCAGGAACTACTACCCCTATGCATCCTGTAACAGGGGAGAGGGAGGGAGAGGTTGCACAGGAGAGGGGAGGCCCGCAGATGTAGGATACTAAGTGAGGCGCAGAGCAGGGAGGCCAGGAGAGTAGCCCCTGGAAGCCCCAGAGACCAAAGGCATACGCAGCACCTAATGAACCCTCACAGATAATAGATTCTATGGACGATTTCATATGAGCCACTCCATCAATGTCTAGATATGCACAGCCAGCAACCCTATATTCCTCCCTCTTAGACACCCCATCCATTGCCAAGTTACAGCCCACAAGATCTGACTGAAGGGAACTGGAGAAACTGCATAGCTCGACTCCCCACAAAAGAAGATCTACAATCCCTGGTGCTGGAAATTAAACAAGTATGCCAAACAGAAATTGCAAGTGTCAAACAGGACATTCAGTATATCGCCCAGAGGGTGGAAAGTTGGAAACCCTTGAGGATTAACATGATGAAACAAGGACCTATATGGACCACCTTCAGTCCACAATAACGGCACAGCATGAAACTTTATGTGAATATAAGAGACATTTGGAGTATCTAAATAATAAGGGATGCCACCCTAATGTGAGGATCCAGGGTCTCGCTGAGCAATAAGGGGAGGCAAATCAATTCCGGGTCATACAAACCATCTTCAACCAGATCTTGGGAGCCCCCCATCCCATATGATCAAGTCTGCACAGAGTACATAGGTCACTTAGACCAAGGGGTGCCTCCCAAAAGGGCTATAAACTCAAAGAGGATGTCATGACGCAAGCCAGGCGACTGAGCTCCATAGAGCATGAAGGTCATCCCATCCAACACTTGCCAGACCTCTCCTGTGTCATCCTACAAAAAAGGAGGCTACTCCGACCCCTATTAGACATCATGAGAGAAAAGCAGATTCTTTATTGGTGGGGATTCCGCTTCAGCCTCACAGCTAGAAAAAATGGGTGCACAGCTGCAATGAAAGTTTCATCCGACCTCCCACGTTTTTGTGAAATTCTGGAACTTGAAAAAAGTCCAGCTCACCGCCACCTGACCTCACCGTGCCTCAGTCTCGGACACCGGCCCTGCCCTAGCCGCACAGCAATGAACAAAATAATTGAGGGGGCCCGACTTTATTTGCCGGTGAGCCCCTGACTGGCCAGCCCGGTTGTGGCACGTTTTGCCCTCTTTTCATAACATACGGGAAAGGGTTAATGTTCTTGTTTAATAACCACCTGTGCTGCCCCCGCGAAAGCCGACGGGCTGCTCGGACCTGGATCCGCAGTGGCTCGAGGGGTCTCCGGTCCTGAGGCGGGGTCGTGCGGACGCTCGAAATGAAAAAGGGGGAAAAGACTATTTATAAAAGGAGGTGAAAACAGAGTTCGTGTTGCCACCCATGGGTCGTGGTAATGTGGGATACCACCGCTGCCGCGTTTGGGGGAGCGCCCGGGAGCGATGGGGTAGCAGCGTTGATGTTATCCCCTCTGTGGGAAGGGGGAAGGTGTCCTGGGGCTCATTAGGGTTGAGAAGGGGACCCGACGGGAGGAGAGGGGCACAGCGTACTCACACAGTCCAGGAATTCTGGCACTGACAATGGGTAAACCAAAGTCCTGAATGTCCTGCAGCTGTTGTTGGAGCACGCTGGGTCCGTGCCCTTTTCGCGTTGCTGGTTGGTCTGAAGCCTTGTCCCTTGGCACTGTGTTTACTCTGTGTGGATCCCTTTTGCCTGAAACTACTCGGGTCCCGCTCACCCGTGTGGCTAACAGAGTGAGCTTGCTCTCAGGGTACAAGCTTAGGATTTTCTGGACAGTTTTGGGAAGTCCTATCCCTCTCATTGCGCTAGTACCCTGATTTTGGAGCGGGTGGAGAATGGCTCATGAAGACTCTGTCCTCATCGGGTAAATTACTGGGCTGCGTGAAGCTACTTCCCAGCCTAAGGTCCGCGTACCCCGTTTTGCCCTGTAGCACAAGACCGCCGAACTGCCCTCCGTGGCAGTTCTGTGCTCCTTGCCACTACCCCCTGCGACCGGGGTTCCATCTCCTTCCAGGTCAGGCCAACATCAGGCACCTCGGATGGGTACTGGAGCCCAGCTCTGCAGCATGACCTTTCACTGTCACTGCTCGCTCGACTCTCCTGACACCTTTCTGACACTTCTGGTCCTCCTTCTACCATCCCTCCATCTGGGTGGCCCTATTCCCCTCAGGCTGCCCAATGGTTGTCTAGTGGGTGTGGTGCAGAGTGTTCCTCAGGATTTGTGAATACCCGTTCTTAGCAACACCAAAGGGACAGGACCCGTCACCAAGGAGGAGCAGGTACCATGCATAAGGGCAGGCTGCACAGTACCCTTGTGACGACCTGATAGGCCATGGCATCACTTATCATTCCCCCCCTTTTAGTTACACCTACCTGTTGCAGATGTGCCCCCCGGATCCGGATGTGCATTTTTCCTCCCCTCCTTGGGGGGGTATATATAGCTGTGCCCGAGGCTCTTTCCGCCTCTTTGATCCTGGGTCAAGAGCTTCCCACCCTCCCTCCCCTTCTAATGTTGGTTTGTTTAATGGTTAATGGAGTTGATGAAAGTCGCAGCTGATGGCGGAAGATCGAATCTGGGTAACATGTGACGGGGCATATCCCCATCACTTCCAGTGGTCAAATTTAAGAGCTGCGACCTTACCCTTCCAAAGGCCGTGGTGAGAAAAGATGAGAGTGGTTTTAATTTTGATACTCTCCAATAAAAGTTGAATTTGGAATTCTGTTTATTGGTCTTTCTTTGTGTTGGGAAAAGGGGCAATCGTTTAATGGTGTGGGCAGTCTGATCCAGCTGAGTGCTAACGGTGATTTATTTGTGCAAAAACAGACAGTGCACAGAAGACGTTAACGCGTTTCTGGCTTGACGCCCTTAATCAAGGGCGTCAAGCCAGAAATGCGTTAACGTCTTCTGTGCACTGTCTGTTTTTGCACAAATAAATCACTGTTAGCACTCAGCTGGATCAATTCTTTTGAAATTCTGGAACGCCTGATCCCAAAAATGCCTAATTGGGAACTAACTCCTCCACAACCTCCGCCACCAGCCGTATGGCAGAAAACTTCATCAAAGAGGAATCATTCACCTCCATCCCCTCACTCAAGCTGGAGGATAATAGGCCTGCCCGCAAGAGATAGATAGGGCATTCGACCATCTAAGACCTATAAGATGTTTTATTTTGGCCGCATTGAACATAGACTTCAGAAAACAGCTGTGGGGAGCAGACGTGCACCAAACCTGATTTTAGTTTTTTGGCTCTGTGGTTTTGGAGCTAGTTCTTTTTCTTTGCTGGTTGAATTTCTTGAGTTTTTCAACTGCATCTTGGGAGCTCTGTTTTACTCCTGAGATTGCAGGCCCCGAAGAGTTTTTTTTTTTTTTTTTAAAGTTTTTCTTCTAGTTCTCACTTTTTTGTCATTCCAATATGCTAGATGACGGTTCTTTCCCGTTGTCTCAGAACAAAGGGAATGAACTAATTCGAGAATGTTGATGTTCTTGTTAACATATCTACAGTTAGGTCCAGAAATATTTGGACAGTGACACAAGTTTTGTTATTTTAGCTGTTTACAAAAACATGTTCAGAAATACAATTATATATATAATATGGGCTCAAAGTGCACACTCCCAGCTGCAATATGAGAGTTTTCACATCCAAATCGGAGAAAGGGTTTAGGAATCATAGCTCTGTAATGCATAGCCTCCTCTTTTTCAAGGGACCAAAAGTAATTGGACAAGGGACTCTAAGGGCTGCAATTAACTCTGAAGGCGTCTCCCTCGTTAACCTGTAATCAATGAAGTAGTTAAAAGGTCTGGGGTTGATTACAGGTGTGTGGTTTTGCATTTGGAAGCTGTTGCTGTGACCAGACAACATGCGGTCTAAGGAACTCTCAATTGAGGTGAAGCAGAACATCCTGAGGCTGAAAAAAAAGAAAAAATCCATCAGAGAGATAGCAGACATTCTTGGAGTAGCAAAATCAACAGTCGGGTACATTCTGAGAAAAAAAGAATTGACTGGTGAGCTTGGGAACTCAAAAAGGCCTGGGCGTCCACGGATGACAACAGTGGTGGATGATCGCCGCATACTTTCTTTGGTGAAGAAGAACCCGTTCACAACATCAACTGAAGTCCAGAACACTCTCAGTGAAGTAGGTGTATCTGTCTCTAAGTCAACAGTAAAGAGAAGACTCCATGAAAGTAAATACAAAGGGTTCACATCTAGATGCAAACCATTCATCAATTCCAAAAATAGACAGGCCAGAGTTAAATTTGCTGAAAAACACCTCATGAAGCCAGCTCAGTTCTGGAAAAGTATTCTATGGACAGATGAGACAAAGATCAACCTATACCAGAATGATGGGAAGAAAAAAGTTTGGAGAAGAAAGGGAACGGCACATGATCCAAGGCACACCACATCCTCTGTAAAACATGGTGGAGGCAACGTGATGGCATGGGCATGCATGGCTTTCAATGGCACTGGGTCACTTGTGTTTGTTGATGACATAACAGCAGACAAGAGTAGCCGGATGAATTCTCAAGTGTACCGGGATATACTTTCAGCCCAGATTCAGCCAAATGCCGCAAAGTTGATCGGACGGCGCTTCATAGTACAGATGGACAATGACCCCAAGCATACAGCCAAAGTGTTACGGTTGCTGCGAGCACTGGAGACTAAGTCCAGATTTCTTGCTACTGCACATGTGCGAGCGCTGGAGACTAAGTCCAGATTTCTTGCTACTGCACATGTGCGAGCGCTGGAGACTAAGTCCAGATTTCTTGCTACTGCACATGTGCGAGCGCCGGAGACTAAGTCCAATCTTGGAGCCATTGCACATGTGCGGGTGACATCATCGCTGACACGAGGTCACATGTCTCTGACACCTTCTATGCCGATTGGTCGCTGGTCATGTGCTTGTGACGTCTTGCTCGGTGATAGGCCAGCATGACGTCACTCCTGTCGTTCTGGCAGCGGATTGGCTCTGGTGTCCTCCATCTTGGATGAGGCACAGAGTCTATATAAGACCCTGACACACGCCGCATGGTGCTCAGTCCTCTTGGTTCATGCATATGAGTAGACGCTCTGTGCGCGTTCCTCTAGGCATTCCTCTGTCTATGCTAGGTGAGCGCTACCGGCAGGGTAGCGTTCTTATACCTTACAGCTTCGGCTGCTGTCCGTATCCTTACCTCTTAGGGGAGCGGACATAGGCAGGTGCCTGAGGCACATGGTCTGGCTGGGCCTTGTGATTCTACTCGTAGGTGGACGTTGCCGCTAGGGTAACGTTCCTTATACTGCGTCTGGCAGTTGTTCGTATCCTCGCACACTAGGGGAGCGAACAGAGGTAGGAGCTTTGTGCGGCTTACGCTGCTGTTCGTCTCTTTTGCACCACTAGAAGAGCGGACCTAGGCAGGTGCCATATCTAGTGGTTCGTGTCCTCGCACACTAGTGGAGCGAACGCAGGTAGGAGCTTTGTGCGGCTTACGCTGCTGTTCGTCTCTTTTGCACCACTAGAAGAGCGGACCTAGGTAGGTGCCATTTCGCACACATTGCCTTTGTCTCTGTGATTATTAACAGAGATCATTCCACACACCCTCCAAGTAAGGGAGGAATTGCTTTACTTACTTATTATATCCTTCTGTGAGTTAACAGAGGTATTGCACTCTGCCATAGTCTGCAGCAAAGTCTTTGCACGGTGGACCCTGACTGTCTGATACTCCTTTCAGTTATTATCAGACAGCCCCCCGTAACATTAGGACTGAGCCAAGGGTCTGGCAGTTATGGCAGAATATCAGCAGTTACACCGTTACATACAAGTACTTGAGTCACGGCTCAAGAGTATAGAGGATAAACCTCAGACCATGGTGACATCTGCACATGATCCTCGACTTGCTCTGCCAAACAGATATTCTGGCGATGCCAGATCATGTCGTGGTTTCATTAGTCAGTGTCAGATACACCTAGAGGTCAACTCTTCTCGCTTCTCTACGGAGAGGTCCAGAGTAGGCTTTATCATCTCCTTACTTCAGGACAAAGCCTTAGAATGGGCGACTCCCCTATGGGAGCGCTCTGATGTGGTTACTCTGAGACATCAAGACTTTCTTGATGCTCTTAAGGCGGTATTCATGGGTCCGCAGGTTACCCATGATGCGGCCCTGAGACTGTTAGATCTATCTCAGGGTTCGTTATCCACTAGTTCTTATGCCATTGCTTTTAGAACTCTGGTGGCAGAACTAGATTGGCCAGAGAAGGTGTTGATTCCTATCTTCTGGAGAGGGTTGGCAGACTATGTCAAGGATGCCCTTGCTACTCGTGAGGTCCCTGCTTCTCTGGAGGACTTGATCACAGTAGCAACGAGGATCGATGTACGCCATAAGGAACGTAGACTCGAGGTCTCTTCCTCACGCCCTAGGCATCGGGCTATTCCAGTTGTTGAGGGTCCACTACCATCTTCCTCAGCATCTGAAACATCTCCCACTCCTATGGAGTTAGGTCATACGTCCTCCAGACTACGCAAGTCTGGTCCTCCTATATGTTACGTATGTCGTCAGGCTGGGCACTATGCCAACAAGTGTCCTAGTCGTCAGGGAAACTCCCTGGCCTAGTAACCATTAGAGGGGGGTTACTAGAGACGTCTTCTGCACCCTCTAAGTGTTGTATCCCAGGTCAGCTCTCGTTATCTGAGAATACATGGCCTATTATGGCTTTTGTGGATTCTGGAGCTGACGGGATTTTTGTGTCCTCAGGATTTGTAAAGGGACACAATATTCCCTCTATCATGTTAGAGGCGCCTATTCCTGTCCGTGTTGTTAATGGAACTATGTTGTCTGACTCCATTACATTGAGGACAGTTCCCTTGCGCCTTTCCCTGTCTCAGGGTCACATAGAGGAGATTTCTTTTCTTGTTTTGCCTGAGGGTATAGACGACGTCCTTCTGGGTCTTCCATGGCTTCGGACTCATGCTCCTCACATTCACTGGGAGTCTGACAGCATTATTAGTTGGGGTTCGAAATGTCAGTCCCGATGTCTTCCCTTACCACCTAAGGTCGTTGCGGTTGCATCAACTGATCTCTCTCCCATACCTACACCTTATTTGGATTTCGCTGACGTGTTCTCCAAACAGGGTGCTGAGGTTCTTCCACCCCATAGGCCGTATGACTGTGCCATAGACCTTATCCCAGGTTCGGTTCCACCTAAAGGCAGGGTTTACCCCCTGTCGATACCTGAGTCGGAGGCCATGTCGACCTATATAAGAGAGAGTTTAGAGAAGGGGTTCATTCGTAAGTCTGTCTCTCCCGCGGGAGCTGGGTTTTTCTTTGTTCGGAAGAAAGAGGGTGATTTGCGTCCCTGCATAGATTACAGGGGTCTCAACGCAATCACAATAAAGAACAAATACCCATTACCTTTAATTTCGGAGCTCTTTGACATACTGAGAGGAGCTCAAGTTTTTACGAAGTTGGATCTGCGGGGTGCGTATAACTTGGTACGAATTCGAAAGGGTGACGAATGGAAGACCGCTTTTAACACCCGAGACGGTCACTATGAATACCTCGTCATGCCTTTTGGGTTATGTAATGCGCCCGCAGTATTTCAGGACTTCGTAAACGATGTGTTCAGGGATTTACTGTTATCCTCAGTAGTGGTGTATCTGGACGACATCCTGATTTTTTCTCCTGATCTGGAGACTCATCGTCAGGATGTCGTTCGTGTCCTTTCCCGTTTAAGGGAGCACTCATTGTTTGCTAAACTCGAGAAATGTGTATTCGAGCAGTCCTCATTGCCTTTTTTGGGTTACATTATCTCACAAGAGGGTCTGGCTATGGATCCTGCGAAGCTCTCTGCTGTCCTGCAATGGTCCGAACCTCATTCCTTGAAGGCGGTGCAACGCTTCTTAGGATTCATAAATTATTACAGGCAGTTCATACCCCATTTTTCTACTTTGGTGACCCCTTTGGTGGCCTTGACTAAGAAAGGTGCTAATCCCAAAGCCTGGTCTACTGAGACATCTCAGGCTTTTGAGGCAGTAAAAAGACACTTTTCAACTGCTCCCGTTCTTCAAAGACCCGATGAGAATAAGCCCTTCCTCTTAGAGGTTGATGCCTCTTCAGTGGGTGCTGGTGCGGTCTTGTATCAAAAGAACGGTGCAGGTAGAAAAAGGCCGTGTTTCTTCTTTGCTAAAACCTTTTCACCGGCAGAGAGAAACTATACCATTGGGGATAGGGAACTGCTCGCCTTGAGATTAGCCTTGGAGGAGTGGCGTCACTTGCTGGAAGGAGCGAAACATCCTTTCCAGGTCTATACAGACCATAAGAATCTGACGTACTTACAAACCGCTCAGCGTCTGAATCCTTGCCAGGCCCGCTGGTCCTTGTTTTTCTCCCGCTTTCACTTCTCCATCAACTATCTGTCTGGGAGTAAGAATAACAAGGCAGACGCCCTGTCTCGCTCTATGCTTTCTACCCAGGAAGAGATTGACGAACCTCGTCTTATCCTTCCCTCCAGGGTTTTTCATACGCTCTCCCCTGTGACGTTAGACCAAATCCCACCGGGCAAGACCTTTGTTCCGCCTGATCGACAGAATGATATACTGTCATGGGCCCACACCTCAAAGGTGGGTGGGCATTTTGGTATTAGGCGGACACGAGAGTTACTGGAGAGGTGGTATTGGTGGCCACACTTAGCCAGCCATGTCAAGAGATATGTCGGTTCCTGCTACTCGTGTGCTCGCAACCGTCCATTACGGCAGAGACCGGCTGGGCTCTTGCATCCTTTACCAGTGCCAGATAGACCATGGGAGGTGGTAGGCATGGACTTTGTGGGTGATCTTCCATGTTCACAGGGACATAGATTTGTGTGGGTCATTACGGACCATTTCTCCCGGATGGTTCATCTCGTACCGTTATCGAGAATCCCATCTTCCAGGGTACTAGCCAAACTATTCCTCAAGCATGTCTTTAGGCTTCACGGGATGCCAGATCGTATCATTTGTGATAGAGGCCCGCAATTTACTTCCCGTTTCTGGCGAGATCTTTGTAGCCTTCTGCAAATTGAGTTGAATCTCTCTTCGGCATACCATCCGGAGACTAATGGTTTGGTTGAACGTACCAATCAATCTATGATTATATACCTTTGACACTTTGTTGCTGAGAACCACGATAACTGGTCCTCCCTCCTACCCTGGGCAGAATTTGCCCTTAACAATTCGCTGGCTGAGGCCACTGGGCAGACACCGTTCGTACTCAATAATGGGCAACACCCTAGGGTACCAGTACCGTTTCCCGCTGCTGCACCTCCTCCTCTTGTGGCCGACTGGGCAACTAATGCCAGAGAAGTTTGGGATCGGACTCAAGAGTCGATCCAAGCAGCTAAGGACCGTATGAAGACGGTGTCCGATCGGTTTCGTCGCCCGGCTCCTGTCTTTTCTCCAGGGGACTTTGTGTGGCTCTCTGCAAAACACGTGAAACTTAGAGTGAGCTCTGTCAAATTTGCTCCTCGCTTCCTGGGTCCTTATGAGGTTCTTCGACAGGTAAATCCTGTAGTCTATCAATTGAAGTTACCTGTCCATCTTAGGATTCATGACAAATTCCATGTCTCACTGCTAAAGCCGGCTATTTTACCTCACGCTCGTGAAGTGCACTCTCCTGCCTCTGATTCCTCTCGCTCTAGCTATGAGGTACGAGCCATAGTTGGTTCTAAGATGGTTAGAGGGCGCAGGTTCTTCTTGATAGATTGGGAGGGCTATGGTCCGGAACATCGCTCTTGGGAGCCTGAGGAGGCTGTCCATGCTCCCGACTTAGTTGCCGATTACCTGCGTCGCCGGGAGGGGGGCCCTTGAGGGGGAGGTACTGTTACGGTTGCTGCGAGCACTGGAGACTAAGTCCAGATTTCTTGCTACTGCACATGTGCGAGCGCTGGAGACTAAGTCCAGATTTCTTGCTACTGCACATGTGCGAGCGCCGGAGACTAAGTCCAATCTTGGAGCCATTGCACATGTGCGGGTGACATCATCGCTGACACGAGGTCACATGTCTCTGACACCTTCTATGCCGATTGGTCGCTGGTCATGTGCTTGTGACGTCTTGCTCGGTGATAGGCCAGCATGACGTCACTCCTGTCGTTCTGGCAGCGGATTGGCTCTGGTGTCCTCCATCTTGGATGAGGCACAGAGTCTATATAAGACCCTGACACACGCCGCATGGTGCTCAGTCCTCTTGGTTCATGCATATGAGTAGACGCTCTGTGCGCGTTCCTCTAGGCATTCCTCTGTCTATGCTAGGTGAGCGCTACCGGCAGGGTAGCGTTCTTATACCTTACAGCTTCGGCTGCTGTCCGTATCCTTACCTCTTAGGGGAGCGGACATAGGCAGGTGCCTGAGGCACATGGTCTGGCTGGGCCTTGTGATTCTACTCGTAGGTGGACGTTGCCGCTAGGGTAACGTTCCTTATACTGCGTCTGGCAGTTGTTCGTATCCTCGCACACTAGGGGAGCGAACAGAGGTAGGAGCTTTGTGCGGCTTACGCTGCTGTTCGTCTCTTTTGCACCACTAGAAGAGCGGACCTAGGCAGGTGCCATATCTAGTGGTTCGTGTCCTCGCACACTAGTGGAGCGAACGCAGGTAGGAGCTTTGTGCGGCTTACGCTGCTGTTCGTCTCTTTTGCACCACTAGAAGAGCGGACCTAGGTAGGTGCCATTTCGCACACATTGCCTTTGTCTCTGTGATTATTAACAGAGATCATTCCACACACCCTCCAAGTAAGGGAGGAATTGCTTTACTTACTTATTATATCCTTCTGTGAGTTAACAGAGGTATTGCACTCTGCCATAGTCTGCAGCAAAGTCTTTGCACGGTGGACCCTGACTGTCTGATACTCCTTTCAGTTATTATCAGACAGCCCCCCGTAACACAAAGCTACCCAGGAGTTCATGAGTGCAAAAAAGTGGAACATTCTGCAATGGCCAAGTCAATCACCAGATCTTAACCCAATTGAGCATGCATTTCACTTGCTCAAATCCAGACTTAAGACGGAAAGACCCACAAACAAGCAAGACCTGAAGGCTGCGGCTGTAAAGGCCTGGCAAAGCATTAAGAAGGAGGAAACCCAGCATTTGGTGAAGTCCATGGGTTCCAGACTTAAGGCAGTGATTGCCTCCAAAGGATTCGCAACAAAATATTGAAAATAAAAAATTTTTTTTTGGGTTTGGTTTATTTGTCCAATTACTTTTGACCTCCTAAAATGTGGAGTGTTTGTAAAGAAATGTGTACAATTCCTACAATTTCTATCAGATATTTTTGTTCAAACCTTCAAATTAAACGTTACAATCTGCACTTGAGTTCTGTTGTAGAGGTTTCATTTCAAATCCAATGTGGTGGCATGCAGAGCCCAACTCGCGAAAATTGTGTCACTGTCCAAATATTTCTGGACCTAACTGTATGTGCTAAGAGTTTATTTGCTGTTTGTCACCCCCTCTCTACCTTTTTGTGTTTTCTTAACTCATATCCCATTTGTTTTTTTGCCACAATGTGTATTGATTTACTCAAGATTCCTTGGAGTTGTCTGGCTTAGGCTATGTGCACACTCTATGTTTTTTTTTGACACTGCGTTTTTGTGCGTTTTTAAAAACGCACAAAAATGCATAAAAACCCACCTGCGGCAAAAAAAGCACCGGTAAAAACACATGCATTTTGGTGCATTTTTGGCTGTGTTTTGCTGCGTTTTTGATCTCTGCGTTTTTCTGCATTTTTCCAATGCATTGCATGGGGGGAAAACGCTGAAAAACGCTGGAAAGAATTGACATGTCCATTTTTTTTTAAGCTCAAAAACGCAGCTTAAAAAGAAAGTTGTGTGTGGACAGCAAAAATGACAACTCAGAGACTTTGCTGGGGAAGCGCAGTTTTGAGCCCAAAAATGCACCCGAAAAATGCGCAAAAATGCCACGAAAAGCGCACTGTGCGCACATAGCCTTAAAATCCCTGCACAGGGTTGAAGATTGTGCAATTGTTGATAAACGGAGGCTGGCCCTGCAGGAGTTAAAATCATCAAAAGCAGACATTGCTTTTATACAGGAGACTCATCATCATGACACGGGCTCATTTCAATCATGGACTCGAAGGGGTGATACATCATTTTGATATGATGACCAAAGGGAACACCAATAATCTTTTGTAATGTATATCCACCAAATCCCTTTTCTCGAGGGTGTTCTAGCTAAGACCTCGCAAGATCTCCCCTCCACACTGTTCATAAGGGGGATTTTAATTTGCCATTCTTGGAAATACGGGATAGAAGCTCCCTAACCAACCAACAATCAGGGGTAAACCTGATTAGACAATCAAAGGCTTTCCGAGCTTTGATTCAAAAACACGTGCTCTTTGATCTATGGCGGGTGTCTAGTCCAACCTCACGGCAATACACATTCTATTCTCACCCACATTCCACACATGTAAGTGTGACGCCCTGGCCTATCAGGTCGTCACAGGGTATTGTGCAATCTGCCCTTCTGTGCAATATCCACCTCCTCCTTGGTTAAGGGTCCCTAACCATTGGTATTGCCAAGAACAAGCTAATCAAGCACCACACCTACCAGACACACCAGTGGACGGCCTGAGTGGAATAGGGTCGCCCACTTGGGGGGTTGGTTAAGGGGAGGTCAGGAGTGTTAGGAGTAGGCTAGTGTAGTGTTAGAGGTGAAAGTGAAAGGAGGTCAGGAGCTGGGCTCCTTGGAACTACTAGGTGGCAGACGGTCTGGGCCTGGTAGGAGCTGGACCCTGGTCGCAGGGGATCGTGACAAGGGGCATGGATTGTCAAGGAGGACAGCCGGCGGCCTTGTGCCATCACTGGGCAGGGGCCAGGGCACGACGGGGCATGTGGACCCTAGGTCAGGAAGTAGCTTCAGGCGTCCTGGTAATTTACCCGACGAGGATGAAGCCTTCAAGATCTGTTCTCTACCTGCTCCAAAATTGGGGTACTAGCACAACGAGGGGGATAGGACTTTCCGCACATACGGTCCAGAAAATCCCAAGCGTGAACCCCGAGAGCAAGCATACCCAGTTAGCCATACTGGGGAGCGGGACCCGATTAGTTTCACACTAAAGGGGCCAACTAGAAGACAAGGTGCCAAGGCAAAGGTCACAGACTAACAGGCAACAGCAACGGGCACGGGATCCGGGCGTGCTCCTTCCCAGTGGCAGCGGTGTCAAGAACTTTGGTTTACCATACTTGTCGGTGTCAGCATTATTGGACTGAGTGAGCACATAAGTGACCCTTACCGTCCCAACGGCACAACCAATCCTTATCATCGAGTCCCGGGGCATTCCCCCTACCCATGGAGGGGTTAAACACCTGGCTGCCCACACCATCGCCACCGGGTACTCCCAACTGCAGTGGTGGTACTCTACCTTACCACACACCACGGGTGGCGTCACAAACTTTCCACACCATCCCCTGTAAATACTCCCCTTTATTTGAGTGGCCGCACGACCCCCGGGTCCGAAGACCCCTCAAGCCACCACGGATCCGAGCAGCCCTGCTGCTGGCACGGGGGCAGCACACAAGAATTGACACTTTTTTTGGTAATCTTCCAGCCTTGCACCTCACTAAGAACTTTGACATTAGCCATATCACATGGTCAGATCCTGCCCCATTTCTACTCGACCTTCATTCGTCAGTCTCGACAAGGAGGGTATGCCACTGGAGAGTGAATGCCCACCTCCTGAAAGTCCCCATAGACCAATCTAAACTCCAGGGTCAGTTGGAGGATTTTTACCAGCTGAACGGAGGTTCTGTCTCCTCACTGTGTACCCTATGGGAGGTGCATAAATCCGTCATGAGGGGCAATTGCATCTCCTGGCATCCCACTTGAAGATAGACGCAAATGAGCAGCATAGGGAGCTTACTGAACGGCTTGTACAGCGGGAGTGGGACATGCTTATTCATCCCACCACTTCCAGGCTAAAATGTATTGTAGATGTGAGGAGCAGGCTGAAGGATTTGGCAATCAAGATCATGGAAAACCTGATTTATACTGCACAATGCTATTATGAGAAGGGTAATAAGGCTCACTCCATTCTAGCGGCACAGCTGAGAGACCGCACTGCGCAGACTGCCCCTCTGGTGATTAAGGATGCACAAGGATACCTGACATATGATCCTCAGAAACATGCTGACGCCTTTAGAGACTATTACGCCAGGCTGTACTCACTCCCATCTGCCCTCCCGACAGACAAAGAGAGGAAAGACACCCTGCTAAATTAATATCTAGTGGTCAGATCTTTGCACGACAGGCTTAAACTCACTTAATGCCCCAATTACGGATGAGGAGTTAACATCTACTATTAAACTCCTTACATACTGCGGTCTGTGTGGATGGTGACATATAAGGAATGACTTTTTGAGAGTGTGGAACTGATGCCTTCAGTGTTTCCTCCCGTCCACCAGAGGGACGTTTGTGCAGACTGGACAAGACTTTGTGTGCTCAGGTACAGTTCAGTGTGTGGACCAGGCCTGCAGAGTGCACACATGGGGTGAGCTGCTCTCAGCCCGTTTATCGAGAGTAGTGGATCTGATAGAGACTGTCTGCTGTGCGTGAAAGGTGTTAGTGCCACATCGGGAAAGTGTGCTGCCATTCTAAGAACTGTATTCCAGAATATATCCTCGCATGTTGCTGGCATGAAACTCATTTGCTGAACTCCTTCCTGTGGTAACTCATTTTTAGAATCGCCAGGGTTCTGGTTCAGAATGATAGTTCTGCCCGGAGACATCATCAGGACCTGATTAGATCATGTACAGATGATATTAACCTTTAGCGATCGCGGCAAACAGGGGTTTCAGAGAAGCAGTGCACTCTTCTCTTACCTCTGCGGCTCCCCCGTGACGCGATCACGGGGCAGCCTAGAGTTGTCATGGCAGCCAGAGGTCACATGATGACCTC
The DNA here is from genome assembly GCF_048569485.1 of Anomaloglossus baeobatrachus. Lineage (NCBI taxonomy): Eukaryota > Metazoa > Chordata > Amphibia > Anura > Aromobatidae > Anomaloglossus > Anomaloglossus baeobatrachus. The sequence continues at coordinate 95,233,069 of NC_134360.1, read as the reverse complement.
TGGGTCTGCCATGTACGGTAGTCTGTCAGATAAACCAGCAATAATATACGAGCCGTGTACACTTTACAAAAAAGAGGCATATAGACAACTTAGGGTCAGTGAGTGTTACCAACGTCTCACATTTAACCCCTTAGTAAAATTATGAAAGAGCTACAGTGTCTATTGGTTGATGCACTTAATAGTGGGATCATAGAGAAGAGACTGTTCGATTCACTGCTTGTGGGTGAGCCGACAGTACCGACGCTGTACTTATTGCCCAAAATACATAAAGACGTTAACATGCCACCTGGCAGACCCATTGTGTGGGCAACTTTTTAGAACGGGTATGCATCTATATTGACTCCTTGTTGAAGCCTCTAGTTGAGTCTCTTCCCTCATACACAAAAGATACAAGCAATTTTTTACAAAAAGTTGACTATCCATGTGGAGGAGGGCTCCCTTTTAGTCTCTTGCGATGTCGAATCGCTCTATACGAGCATTCGACATCGTGACGGACTACAGGCTACTTCATATTTCTTATAAATGACCAGTATGTCTGGGACCGAGAGGGATTTTGTCATGAATCTGTTGACTTTTGCCTTAACACATAATTTTTTCTTTTTTGGGGGGTCCCTCTACCTACAGCTCCAGGGCACAGCAATGGGGGCGGCTTTTGCGCCCTCGTATGCTAATTTGTTCCTGGGGCTGTGGGAGAGGGACCTTCTCCTGTCAGATTGGATGTCATCGGTGGACCGCATTTTTTTTTGGACGCGGTACATCGATGACATCTTTTTTATCTGGCAGGGGAGTGTCCCAGATCTTTATTTATGCAGAATTTGAATAATAATGAGATCAATTTACGGCTAACTCACAGGTTCAGTGACACATCCCTCAAATTCCTGGACGTTCTGGTCACACGCGATGTATCGGGTCATCTGCAAAAGGACCTGTACCGTAAAGATACCTCAGTAAATTTGGTTCTGTATGCCACCTCAGCTCACCCCGCACATGTTGTACGAGCGGTGCCCGTGGGGCAGTTCCTCCGCCTACGGCAGATCTGTTCCTCAGACTCTGCATTTGAGTCTAGAGCCTTAGATCTTAAACAAAGATTCCGCGATCGCGGATATAGTAATAGATCCATTAAAAAGGTGTATAACAGAGCTAGGAAATCCCCACGCGTTGAGTTGTTATTTGGTGGTCAGGCTAGTAAGAACTCCAACATCGTTAGAATGATCACCAAATACCATTCACATTGGGGTCGGATGCTGGACGTTATGTCTCGATATTGGTCCATTCTTACCATCGATCCCATTCTCCAGAATTATTTATCCGATAGACCATCTGTTGCGGCCCGTAAGGCTAGAAATTTGAAGGACATATTAACCTCTAGCCATTACGACAAAAAAGATAAAAATGTCCTTCCATTTGTATCCTCTTCCTCCACTCCATCGAGGTCAAGATTTGGCTGTTCACCCTGTGGGGCATGTGTTGCATGCCCCAATATTAAAACAGCAATGGAGTTTACTTCCTCTGATGGGAAAGTTTTTTCCATCAAGAGGAAAATTAACTGCCTTTCTAAGGCTGTGGTACACTATGCTGTTTGCCCATGTCCTCTCGTCTATGTCGGCCCCACCACACGGGCCTTGAAGGGACGAGATGGATATTGAGGGCTTAAAAACAATACCTAGGCATTTTAAGAAATACCATCACTGTGACCACACCTTATTAAAGGTACGGGATATAGATCAGATCATAACAGGGATTCGAGGCGGCAATATCAGTCGCCTCCTTACACAACGTGAAACAGAATGGATATGGACCTTGAAGACTCTACAGCCCCATGGGCTGAATGAGTGTTTAAGCTTTGTATCCTTCCTATAGAATTTCTTAGATAAACAGCCATTCTGTCCTCTGATTGCGAGGGTATAATACTTTTGTCTATAACTCTCTCCATGCTCCCCTTATTCTTTACCTTTCTGGTCTTATTTTTAATCTGTTTTTATTTTTCTTATTTTTTAGCCTTGTCCTTATACACAATGTCACTACCTGACCCATCATAACATCCATACATAGACTTGGAGAAGTTTCTGGCCTATTGGTTTATCGCAAGAATATATGGGACTGCCGCACTTTACATGGACGCTATTGGTTTATCGCAAGAATATATGGGACTGCCGCACTTTACATGGACGCTTTGTATGATGTATCAGACAATGTTGACTGTGATTTATATGTTTATACTTATTTTTTGCTCTGGTACCCATGAAGGGACCAGAATTAAGTGGGCAGTTCCCTTCATGGGCACAGGTATTTCTATATGACCTTTATCCATATTTTTCTCTATCTATATGCTACGTCGTTCTCGGTACCGGTGCGCGCATGCGTTCGCCTCGGTTGCGTTGTGTCGCCGCGGGCGCGTCTTTTTGGCCCCTCCCACGGTGACAAAGTCGCCATGGTCGTGGCTGGATGTGTCCGTGGTGACGCATTGCTTCCTGGGTGTTCACCTGCGCGCCGCAATAATCAACTGAGACTGTATGGTAGCTCCTCCTAATGATGTGTGTGATTTGTCGCTTGAGAGCCACTCCCCCCTTCTGACCATTCTCCTATTTGAATTAGACATTATTGGCGGAGGTGGGCACCCACTTTAGGTTAACTTATGACGTTTCTGACGTGTGAATATACAATTCTATTTACCTGACCACCGTGACACTTAACTACATGTAGGCGCTCATATGACGGTTTTCACAGGCGAGTTGAATGGATATACCCTCCGGTGTCACGTGATAGGTGCCTCCTGGTTAGTTAATGACGTGTGTGGTTTGCCGTTCGAGAGCTATTCCCTCCCTGTATTCATATTAGATACTATTAGAGGAGGTGTGGCCTTCACATTAGACTGAGACGATGCTGACGTGTGGACGCACAACTCTGTTTATTAGGTTGCTATGACATTTAATCACATCTAGGCGTCCATACGATGGCCTCCACACGTGGGTTGAACGCCTACACATACACCCCCTTGTATCACGTGATAGGCACGCCTCCCTGTTGGTGATACGGTGCCTACACCTTTATATCTTTGTTTCTTTGGTCACCATGACGCTCAATTACATCTAGGCGTCCATATGATAGTGTCCACACATGAGCTGAATAGATACACCTCTCTGTGTCACGTGAGTGGCGCGCCCCCCCCCGTTGGTTAATGACGTGTGTGATTTGCCGTGTAAGAGTCACTCCCTCCATGCACTTGTATTAGACACTAGTAGAGGAGGTGTGGCCTTCACGCTGGACGGAGATGATGCTGACGTGTGGACACACAATTTTGTTTATCAGGTTGCCATAACATTTAATTATAACCTGGCGTCCATACGATGATTTCCATATGTGGGTTGAACGTTCATATATACACCCTCTTGTATTACGTGATAGGGACGCCTCCCAGCTGATGACGCGGTGCCTATGTTACCATACTTCCGGTACCACGTCAGTATAGGGGTGGAGTTAAAAACCAGCATTCTTGGCTACTCATCAGGGACAGCCAATATTGTAGTCTAGTATGGAGGATTGTACCGCCCTGAGAGGGGCCCGGCCGCTTCCTCCGCTTGCTCGGGCCGAGCTGCTCGAGGTCCGGGCTCGGGTGGTCGGTGGCACGAGTGCCTCCGGACCGGGGGCCACGTCGCTCTTGTTAAGGGAAGGTGGTTGGGAGGGGGGTTGGTGGTGGTGGTTGTGTAACGGGTCGTGACGCCACCCACGGTTCGTGGTGATGGGGGAATGCACCACCGCTGCGGCTGTAGTGATGGCGGGCTCATCCGGTATCGGTGTTGCGGCTGCAGCCGAGATTTTAGCCCCTCCGTGGGTAGGGGCGGTGTGTCCCAGGGCTCGGTGAGGGACTGCTTGGGCTGATGCTGTTGTCGGGGTGCAGGGCGCCGTGCCGCGGTGTAGTGTGTCGTGCCCCGATTGGCACTGGTGTACTCACAATTAATTCGCACGGTGTCACTGGTAAACCAAAGTTCGGGTCTGGTCGGTTCCCGCAGCCGGCTGCTGGTGTCCCCCTGCGGGGTTGATGGTGGCTCCTTTTCCAGTGTACCTCTAGATGTTGTGTTTTGGCTCCCCCTGCCTGAGCAGTGGTAGCCCGCTCCCCGGCGTTGAGCTGCCGGAGGAGTTCTCGGTTGCCTGCAGGCGCTGGCCCATTGGGTGTGGACCCGTAGAAGTCTGGCTTACAGACGAAACGGCCGTCGTCCTTTGGAGGGACTCGCATCCTAGTCACCTCCCGCATTTTTATCTGCACCGATGAAAAGAACGCTTGAATAAAAAAGAAATTGTTTGGCATAGCAGCTGTTTGCGGTCGATTTTTCATCTTCCTGTTGTTGGATCTCCTAGCTGCTCAATACCGACCAGCACGCTGCGCCTGCAAACCAGCGCTACATGGCAGTCATCAGCACGTGAGCCACTGAACTTGGAGGTAATCTGAGGGCAGGCGGTGCAGGACTTGTTCACTTGTTGCTGGCCCATTGGGTGTTTGGCCCTTGGCGGTGGCGCTCACCCGTTCTCGGTGGGCTTTTGCCTTCTTTCGGGAGTTTGGTTGTAGATAAACCCGTGAGGTCCGGCCAGCAATCAGTCAATTTGCCTATACTCAGTGGCTTCTAAGCTAGGACGGGGTCTGAGTACCCTCCTTTTGGTGCTCCGGTACACGTTTGACTCCCCGGTTCGGGACCGACGGGCTCCAACCCAGGCCCGGCCCGTATGGTTCCGCCGGTTGCTGTACCGGTACTCCTGCAGATGGCCACCACCGCCTGCCTGACATTTTCCAAGGGGCCCAGGCTCCTACCCGGGTCCCTGACAGCTGCTCCTCCACCACTCACTGTCACTGTACAAACTCCTCTCCCCTTCTGCTCTTGAACTTCCTGCTCCAGGACAGTAGACTCCTCGGTGGGCGTGTTTTTCCGCCTGACTCCACCCACCTGGTGTGCTCTACTCGCCCTAGGGGAGGCATCAGGTCTCTGACATGTGTGTCACCTCACAGGGGGTGGGGGTGGGGGTGGGGGTGTATGTGGCTGATGTAATTACCTGTGACCCCTGGGGTCCAGGGCATCACAGGATCACTATGTAATGTGATGTTCGATTGGTCCAGACTGACATGGCTCTGATTGGACATCTGTCATTTATAAGGACGCACTTTTTAATCTGAGATCACCCCCGGAAGAAGGATTACATCACCGAAACCTATAGGTCGGGGCTCTGGACTCTCACTTCACACTTTGGGTACGTTAGATCTGTACAACTAGTTACACATTGTGTGGCACTGACTACGTTTATATTGTTAAGTTGCTTTATTGTACTATGTCTTAGTTTCAGCACCATAAATGTCTGATAGTCAGTGCATTCCAACATTATCTGGATACTTTAGACATAGACATGTCTACACACATTATCTGGATAGTTTTCTGTCACGGATTTATGTGTGGTATATCTATATGTACCAGTGTGTTGTGAGGGCGCCATCTGGTGGTATTCATCACCTGTCTCTACATTTTTAACCATCACTCTGTCTTATGTATTTTCGCTATAATAAAATTTATATATCTTTTGCAATTAAGCTGTTGTACAGATTTTTTTCTTTCCGCTGCATTCAATCTCTGTATATGGCTTTATCCATATGTCAAGTATGGCACGAGAATAAAAAAAAAAAATCACAAAAAAAAGTACACGTGTTTGGTAACGCCGTGTCTGGCCCGATCTGATATATAAATGTCACACTATTTAACCCCTATTTACCCCTAGTATTTTACCACTATCTTGAAGTACAATAGGTCACAAAAAAAATAATCTTAGAATTACCAGGATTCGTTGAAGCGTTCCAGAGTTATAACCTGTCAAATTGACACTGGTCAGAAATTAAAAAATTGGCCCAGTCACAAAGTCAAAAACAGGTTCTGGCGCAAAAGGGTTAAGAATAGTTGTAGTAGGGATAGGGGGATTGGAGCAGGCGTGCTGTACTTACCAGTCTCCGGAGTGGCTGTAACTTCTCCCGTCGCCACTCATTACTCTCATGCTTTAACCCACCCACCAGCACTCATCGCATCTGTTATTGGATGCAGTCAGACATCGGCCCAACACCAAGTGGTAGCGTCTGACTGCTTCCAAGCACAGACGCTATGTGCATTTGTATTATGGTGTAAAAATAAATTAAAAAATTAAAAATTGGTGAAGGGTCCCCCCCCTATTATGATATCCAGAAGAGATAAAGCATTCAGCTACAGACTGCGTCTCCATCTGTGCATCAAAATAAGAGGAAACGCATGTGGCTTTTGTTATTTTTAATTATTAAAAATTTTTTTTTTTTAAACAGCATGCGGTCCCCCCAAGTTTGATACCCAGCCATGAGGAAGCCTGACAGCTGGGCGCTGGTATTCTTAGGCTAGGGAGACCCATGCTTATTTGGCCTCACCAGCTTAACCAGCAGCCTGCAGCCAGCCAAGATTGTTGCATTCATTAGATGCAACAATCCCAGAACTTTACCTGGCTCTTCCCGATTGCCTTGGTCTGGTGGCAATTGGGGTAATAAGTATTAATCACAGCTGACAGCTGCCTCTAAGCCCTAGATTAGTAATGGGAGGCGTCTATAAGACCCCCAATTACTAATCTGTAAGTGAAAAGAAAAACAAACGCCAAAAAATCCTTTATTTGAAATAAAATACAAAATAACACCCTCTTTTACCACTTTATTGACCCCCAAAAGACCCAGGTCAAACGCAACCCACACAATCAAAAAAATCCAAGAAAGATTATACTCACCTAATCCTTATCCTCAGCACCGCAACCTCAATCTCCTCTCCTATGGCGGGCCTGCAGAGGAAATGCAATGAAAAAATGTCATCACACTGCCAGTGGGGGCACAATGAGGTGTGGTGAGCCACAGGCCGCAATCTGTGGCTTAAGAGATGGATAGTGATAGTGCACAGAGCCGTTGTCCTGGGCTCTGTCATGGTGACACTTACACTGTGCAATGCAGCGGTTGCAGGATATCCGGGGCTTTGGGCAAGAAGTTCTGGTCAGAGTTCTGGATGTTTGACACTAGCGATTTCAATGGATGAAAGATGTCAGAAGAAAGAGACAGTGATGGGGAAGGGAGGTGTGAGGTGTTACTGTATATAGAGTATATTTCATTGACGAAGTGCTCGGGCGGCAGCCACGTCTTGCTGAGCGCTGTGATGCATAAACTGGAGGATTATGTCCTTATGCTGGCCAGCGGGCTAAGCACGCAATGCGCTCTCATCCCACAGAGGAGGAGTGACTGCCCCAGCTCCATCAGTTTGGTTTGTGTCCCCAGGGTTGTCTGCACCACTCCTAGCCTCTCCAGTCCTGTCTAGGCCCCCCAGCCTCCCCAGTCCCATCTATGCCCTCCCCTGTGGTGTTTATTACCCCAGCATCCCCTGTGATGTATTTGCCCCTAGCATTTCCTGTGCTTATATGCCCCCAGTGTTTTCTGTGATGTATATGCCCCCAGCATCTCCTGTGATGTTTATGACCGTAGCATCTCCTGTGTTATATATGCCCTCGGCATCTCCTGTGCTGTAAATACCCTCAGCATGTCTTGTGATGTATATGACCCCAGCGTCTCCTATGTGATGTATATGTGGCGTCCCTGAGGCTTCAATCACCACAGGGTCCTGCACCTCACCAGGTGCAGTATTCATCCCAGGTAAGGAGGAGGTCATTGCCAGTAAACCACTACCATCCACCAAAACACACAGTTAGATGCCGTCTTACTTGGACTGGGCTAGTGTAGAGACCTGGGGACGGGAGGAGCTTGACATTGGGGAGCATAGTGACACACATACACACACACACACACACACACTTAAACAGTTAGACGCTGACACTGGATAGTGACAGACAGGGAACAAATGAGACGGAGGAGAACATGGTCGCTAAGGGGAGAACTGCACCATAGCTCCCTCGGGACTGAGCGCACAGACCAGGGTACGGAGCCCCAGGCTGGTGGGCACTTTACGTCCCGTCAGCAGAATCCGCTGGCCAGAGGATTTCAAGTCTTCTGGCCCACACAAAGCGCCCAGGGCACAGCAGCATATAGAGCCAGAAGTCGTGAAAACAAAGCGGCACCAGTAACGCGCTGCCTGCCATACGGGATACGAACGGGGTCCATTTAAAGACTTGGGTCCCAGTGTAGCTTCAAGTCACAAGGACCCACACAACACGTAGGAAGGGCTCACATCAACAAACACTGGTTCTGACCTCTGAACTCCGAACGGTTCTGACCCACACCGGCCCGGTGACGGGTAATCCCCAAGACCCCAGTGGGCGCGTCAAATATATAGCAATCTCAACCGACACATGTACCACCCCAGCAGCGGTCGAACCGCTTGGATCCGAACATCGCTGCTCGTGGCTCGAGGGTCTCTGGACCCGGGGGCTAAAGGGTCACACTCGGATGAAGAAGAGGGGTATTTACAGGGGAGATATGTATAGTTTGTGACGCCACCCATGGTGTGCGGTAATTGGGAGTACCGCCGCTGCCGTTGGGAGTACCCGGGGTGATGGAGTGGGACAGCTAGATGTCATTACTAGAGATGAGTAAACCGGTCGTGGTTCGGCTCGAGTTTGGTTCATCGAACGGAGGTCTCGTTCGAGTTCATTTCGGCAAACGTTCGACAAACTGAACTCGAACCGCATAGGAAACAATGGCAGGCAATCACAAACACATAAAAACACCTAGAAAACACCCTCAAAGTTGTCCAAAAGGTGACAAACAACTCAGAACACAACACAAACACATGGGAAAGTGACAAGGACATATACTCATGCGAAAACAAAAGAGCTGGACAAGGAAAAAGAGGAGGAGACACAGATATAGGCATGGCACGCCCTTCTAAAATCATGTAAAACACCGCAAGGTGACTCCAAGCGAAAACTCCCTTTTTTCCAAAAATTGGGCGCCACACACACCCACCCCTTCAGTGGCAGCAGTTGTGCCCCAGTTGTACACTTCACAGCTAGATTTGCATCAAGCACATTCAAAAATGCGCCATAATTAACCGTCCCCAGCATGACACCGGGGTAGGTAGCAAAGTCTTTCCTGATCCCAGCTCTGTGCATCTTGGATCATTTTTAAAAACAATGTAAGCAAGGGTTACTCCAAGCGGAGTCTCACTTTTTTCCAAAAATTGGGCCACACAGACACCCCATCAGTGGCAGCACTTGTGCCACAGTTGTACACTTTACACCTAGATTTGCATCAAGCACATTCAGAAATATGCCATAATTAACCGTCCCCAGCATGACACCGGGGTAGGTAGCTAAGTCTTTCCTGATCCCAGCTCTATTCATCTTGGATCATTTTTAAAAACAATGTAAGCAAGGGTTACTCCAAGCGGAGTCTCCCTTTTTTAGAAAAATTGGGCCCCACACACACCCACCCCTTCAGTGGCAGCACTTGTGCCCTAGTTGCAAACAGGATGTTTTGATTTGCATCAAGCATATTCCAAATCCACAAGCATTTACTTTCCCCAGGATGACACAGGGGTAGTAAATTCCTTGTGGATCCATGACCTGTTCCTTTTGATGAACGTTAGTCTGTCCACATTGTCACTGGACAGACGCGTGCGCTTATCTGTCAGCACACACCCAGCAGCAAGATGGAATTGCAGCTGTATATGGCTCAGGCCAAAAAACTACTACCACTCCAGCAGGATACAGCTAAACCCCCACTAGGTGGAGGCAACACAGGTGCAGGTGGAGCCATTCACACGCACTTCCAAATATGGAGGAGGTGATGGCTGGATGGTAAAACTGCACACTGGTGGCTTGCATAGAGCACTGTTCACACACTAGCAGACGCACAGTCACAAACCCGCAGCCTATTAGGTGACGCCCATACTATTAGATCAGGCGGGCTGCCAAGCCGTACCCCCACTGCGCGCTACGTAGGGACAGAAACTCTGATAGCAAGGCCTAACAAAAAGGGGCCTGGCTGTATCCTGTACAAAAAAGTTTTTGAGGTTTTTTGTTAGCGTTATGGCCATAAGACGTAAGCCTACAACCCTCGTCACGGGAACCTCATGCTTGTAGGTCCCTACACTACATATAATATAAAAAAGCAAAAAAGAAAATATCATTACTTACAGCAAGATGGAATTGCAGCTGTATATGGCTCAGGCCAAAAAACTACTACCACTCCAGCAGGATACAGCTAAACCCCCACTAGGTGGAGGCAACACAGGTGCAGGTGGAGCCATTCACACGCACTTCCAAATATGGAGGAGGTGATGGCTGGATGGTAAAACTGCACACTGGTGGCTTGCATAGAGCACTGTTCACACACTAGCAGACGCACAGTCAGAAACCCGCAGCCTATTAGGTGACGCCCATACTATTAGATCAGGCGGGCTGCCAAGCCGTACCCCCACTGCGCGCTACATAGGGACAGAAACTCTGATAGCAAGGCCTAACAAAAAGGGGCCTGGCTGTATCCTGTACAAAAAAGTTTTTGAGGTTTTTCGTTAGCGTTATGGCCATAAGACGTAAGCCTACAACCCTCGTCACGGGAACCTCATGCTTGTAGGTCCCTACACTACATATAATATAAAAAAGCAAAAAAGAAAATATCATTACTTACAGCAAGATGGAATTGCAGCTGTATATGGCTCAGGCCAAAAAACTACTACCACTCCAGCAGGATACAGCTAAACCCCCACTAGGTGGAGGCAACACAGGTGCAGGTGGAGCCATTCACACGCACTTCCAAATATGGAGGAGGTGATGGCTGGATGGTAAAACTGCACACTGGTGGCTTGCATAGAGCACTGTTCACACACTAGCAGACGCACAGTCACAAACCCGCAGCCTATTAGGTGACGCCCATACTATTAGATCAGGCGGGCTGCCAAGCCGTACCCCCACTGCGCGCTACGTAGGGACAGAAACTCTGATAGCAAGGCCTAACAAAAAGGGGCCTGGCTGTATCCTGTACAAAAAAGTTTTTGAGGTTTTTTGTTAGCGTTATGGCCATAAGACGTAAGCCTACAACCCTCGTCACGGGAACCTCATGCTTGTAGGTCCCTACACTACATATAATATAAAAAAGCAAAAAAGAAAATATCATTACTTACAGCAAGATGGAATTGCAGCTGTATATGGCTCAGGCCAAAAAACTACTACCACTCCAGCAGGATACAGCTAAACCCCCACTAGGTGGAGGCAACACAGGTGCAGGTGGAGCCATTCACACGCACTTCCAAATATGGAGGAGGTGATGGCTGGATGGTAAAACTGCACACTGGTGGCTTGCATAGAGCACTGTTCACACACTAGCAGACGCACAGTCAGAAACCCGCAGCCTATTAGGTGACGCCCATACTATTAGATCAGGCGGGCTGCCAAGCCGTACCCCCACTGCGCGCTACATAGGGACAGAAACTCTGATAGCAAGGCCTAACAAAAAGGGGCCTGGCTGTATCCTGTACAAAAAAGTTTTTGAGGTTTTTCGTTAGCGTTATGGCCATAAGACGTAAGCCTACAACCCTCGTCACGGGAACCTCATGCTTGTAGGTCCCTACACTACATATAATATAAAAAAGCAAAAAAGAAAATATCATTACTTACAGCAAGATGGAATTGCAGCTGTATATGGCTCAGGCCAAAAAACTACTACCACTCCAGCAGGATACAGCTAAACCCCCACTAGGTGGAGGCAACACAGGTGCAGGTGGAGCCATTCACACGCACTTCCAAATATGGAGGAGGTGATGGCTGGATGGTAAAACTGCACACTGGTGGCTTGCATAGAGCACTGTTCACACACTAGCAGACGCACAGTCACAAACCCGCAGCCTATTAGGTGACGCCCATACTATTAGATCAGGCGGGCTGCCAAGCCGTACCCCCACTGCGCGCTACGTAGGGACAGAAACTCTGATAGCAAGGCCTAACAAAAAGGGGCCTGGCTGTATCCTGTACAAAAAAGTTTTTGAGGTTTTTTGTTAGCGTTATGGCCATAAGACGTAAGCCTACAACCCTCGTCACGGGAACCTCATGCTTGTAGGTCCCTACACTACATATAATATAAAAAAGCAAAAAAGAAAATATCATTACTTACAGCAAGATGGAATTGCAGCTGTATATGGCTCAGGCCAAAAAACTACTACCACTCCAGCAGGATACAGCTAAACCCCCACTAGGTGGAGGCAACACAGGTGCAGGTGGAGCCATTCACACGCACTTCCAAATATGGAGGAGGTGATGGCTGGATGGTAAAACTGCACACTGGTGGCTTGCATAGAGCACTGTTCACACACTAGCAGACGCACAGTCACAAACCCGCAGCCTATTAGGTGACACCCATACTATTAGATCAGGCGGGCTGCCAAGCCGTACCCCCACTGCGCGCTACGTAGGGACAGAAACTCTGATAGCAAGGCCTAACAAAAAGGGGCCTGGCTGTATCCTGTACAAAAAAGTTTTTGAGGTTTTTTGTTAGCGTTATGGCCATAAGACGTAAGCCTACAACCCTCGTCACGGGAACCTCATGCTTGTAGGTCCCTACACTACATATAATATAAAAAAGAAAATATCATTACTTACAGCAAGATGGAATTGCAGCTGTATATGGCTCAGGCCAAAAAACTACTACCACTCCAGCAGGATACAGCTAAACCCCCACTAGGTGGAGGCAACACAGGTGCAGGTGGAGCCATTCACACGCACTTCCAAATATGGAGGAGGTGATGGCTGGATGGTAAAACTGCACACTGGTGGCTTGCATAGAGCACTGTTCACACACTAGCAGACGCACAGTCACAAACCCGCAGCCTATTAGGTGACACCCATACTATTAGATCAGGCGGGCTGCCAAGCCGTACCCCCACTGCGCGCTACGTAGGGACAGAAACTCTGATAGCAAGGCCTAACAAAAAGGGGCCTGGCTGTATCCTGTACAAAAAAGTTTTTGAGGTTTTTTGTTAGCGTTATGGCCATAAGACGTAAGCCTACAACCCTCGTCACGGGAACCTCATGCTTGTAGGTCCCTACACTACATATAATATAAAAAAGAAAATATCATTACTTACAGCAAGATGGAATTGCAGCTGTATATGGCTCAGGCCAAAAAACTACTACCACTCCAGCAGGATACAGCTAAACCCCCACTAGGTGGAGGCAACACAGGTGCAGGTGGAGCCATTCACACGCACTTCCAAATATGGAGGAGGTGATGGCTGGATGGTAAAACTGCACACTGGTGGCTTGCATAGAGCACTGTTCACACACTAGCAGACGCACAGTCACAAACCCGCAGCCTATTAGGTGACGCCCATACTATTAGATCAGGCGGGCTGCCAAGCCGTACCCCCACTGCGCGCTACGTAGGGACAGAAACTCTGATAGCAAGGCCTAACAAAAAGGGGCCTGGCTGTATCCTGTACAAAAAAGTTTTTGAGGTTTTTTGTTAGCGTTATGGCCATAAGACGTAAGCCTACAACCCTCGTCACGGGAACCTCATGCTTGTAGGTCCCTACACTACATATAATATAAAAAAGCAAAAAAGAAAATATCATTACTTACAGCAAGATGGAATTGCAGCTGTATATGGCTCAGGCCAAAAAACTACTACCACTCCAGCAGGATACAGCTAAACCCCCACTAGGTGGAGGCAACACAGGTGCAGGTGGAGCCATTCACACGCACTTCCAAATATGGAGGAGGTGATGGCTGGATGGTAAAACTGCACACTGGTGGCTTGCATAGAGCACTGTTCACACACTAGCAGACGCACAGTCAGAAACCCGCAGCCTATTAGGTGACGCCCATACTATTAGATCAGGCGGGCTGCCAAGCCGTACCCCCACTGCGCGCTACATAGGGACAGAAACTCTGATAGCAAGGCCTAACAAAAAGGGGCCTGGCTGTATCCTGTACAAAAAAGTTTTTGAGGTTTTTCGTTAGCGTTATGGCCATAAGACGTAAGCCTACAACCCTCGTCACGGGAACCTCATGCTTGTAGGTCCCTACACTACATATAATATAAAAAAGCAAAAAAGAAAATATCATTACTTACAGCAAGATGGAATTGCAGCTGTATATGGCTCAGGCCAAAAAACTACTACCACTCCAGCAGGATACAGCTAAACCCCCACTAGGTGGAGGCAACACAGGTGCAGGTGGAGCCATTCACACGCACTTCCAAATATGGAGGAGGTGATGGCTGGATGGTAAAACTGCACACTGGTGGCTTGCATAGAGCACTGTTCACACACTAGCAGACGCACAGTCACAAACCCGCAGCCTATTAGGTGACACCCATACTATTAGATCAGGCGGGCTGCCAAGCCGTACCCCCACTGCGCGCTACGTAGGGACAGAAACTCTGATAGCAAGGCCTAACAAAAAGGGGCCTGGCTGTATCCTGTACAAAAAAGTTTTTGAGGTTTTTTGTTAGCGTTATGGCCATAAGACGTAAGCCTACAACCCTCGTCACGGGAACCTCATGCTTGTAGGTCCCTACACTACATATAATATAAAAAAGAAAATATCATTACTTACAGCAAGATGGAATTGCAGCTGTATATGGCTCAGGCCAAAAAACTACTACCACTCCAGCAGGATACAGCTAAACCCCCACTAGGTGGAGGCAACACAGGTGCAGGTGGAGCCATTCACACGCACTTCCAAATATGGAGGAGGTGATGGCTGGATGGTAAAACTGCACACTGGTGGCTTGCATAGAGCACTGTTCACACACTAGCAGACGCACAGTCACAAACCCGCAGCCTATTAGGTGACACCCATACTATTAGATCAGGCGGGCTGCCAAGCCGTACCCCCACTGCGCGCTACGTAGGGACAGAAACTCTGATAGCAAGGCCTAACAAAAAGGGGCCTGGCTGTATCCTGTACAAAAAAGTTTTTGAGGTTTTTTGTTAGCGTTATGGCCATAAGACGTAAGCCTACAACCCTCGTCACGGGAACCTCATGCTTGTAGGTCCCTACACTACATATAATATAAAAAAGAAAATATCATTACTTACAGCAAGATGGAATTGCAGCTGTATATGGCTCAGGCCAAAAAACTACTACCACTCCAGCAGGATACAGCTAAACCCCCACTAGGTGGAGGCAACACAGGTGCAGGTGGAGCCATTCACACGCACTTCCAAATATGGAGGAGGTGATGGCTGGATGGTAAAACTGCACACTGGTGGCTTGCATAGAGCACTGTTCACACACTAGCAGACGCACAGTCACAAACCCGCAGCCTATTAGGTGACGCCCATACTATTAGATCAGGCGGGCTGCCAAGCCGTACCCCCACTGCGCGCTACGTAGGGACAGAAACTCTGATAGCAAGGCCTAACAAAAAGGGGCCTGGCTGTATCCTGTACAAAAAAGTTTTTGAGGTTTTTTGTTAGCGTTATGGCCATAAGACGTAAGCCTACAACCCTCGTCACGGGAACCTCATGCTTGTAGGTCCCTACACTACATATAATATAAAAAAGCAAAAAAGAAAATATCATTACTTACAGCAAGATGGAATTGCAGCTGTATATGGCTCAGGCCAAAAAACTACTACCACTCCAGCAGGATACAGCTAAACCCCCACTAGGTGGAGGCAACACAGGTGCAGGTGGAGCCATTCACACGCACTTCCAAATATGGAGGAGGTGATGGCTGGATGGTAAAACTGCACACTGGTGGCTTGCATAGAGCACTGTTCACACACTAGCAGACGCACAGTCACAAACCCGCAGCCTATTAGGTGACGCCCATACTATTAGATCAGGCGGGCTGCCAAGCCGTACCCCCACTGCGCGCTACGTAGGGACAGAAACTCTGATAGCAAGGCCTAACAAAAAGGGGCCTGGCTGTATCCTGTACAAAAAAGTTTTTGAGGTTTTTTGTTAGCGTTATGGCCATAAGACGTAAGCCTACAACCCTCGTCACGGGAACCTCATGCTTGTAGGTCCCTACACTACATATAATATAAAAAAGCAAAAAAGAAAATATCATTACTTACAGCAAGATGGAATTGCAGCTGTATATGGCTCAGGCCAAAAAACTACTACCACTCCAGCAGGATACAGCTAAACCCCCACTAGGTGGAGGCAACACAGGTGCAGGTGGAGCCATTCACACGCACTTCCAAATATGGAGGAGGTGATGGCTGGATGGTAAAACTGCACACTGGTGGCTTGCATAGAGCACTGTTCACACACTAGCAGACGCACAGTCACAAACCCGCAGCCTATTAGGTGACGCCCATACTATTAGATCAGGCGGGCTGCCAAGCCGTACCCCCACTGCGCGCTACGTAGGGACAGAAACTCTGATAGCAAGGCCTAACAAAAAGGGGCCTGGCTGTATCCTGTACAAAAAAGTTTTTGAGGTTTTTCGTTAGCGTTATGGCCATAAGACGTAAGCCTACAACCCTCGTCACGGGAACCTCATGCTTGTAGGTCCCTACACTACATATAATATAAAAAAGCAAAAAAGAAAATATCATTACTTACAGCAAGATGGAATTGCAGCTGTATATGGCTCAGGCCAAAAAACTACTACCACTCCAGCAGGATACAGCTAAACCCCCACTAGGTGGAGGCAACACAGGTGCAGGTGGAGCCATTCACACGCACTTCCAAATATGGAGGAGGTGATGGCTGGATGGTAAAACTGCACACTGGTGGCTTGCATAGAGCACTGTTCACACACTAGCAGACGCACAGTCACAAACCCGCAGCCTATTAGGTGACGCCCATACTATTAGATCAGGCGGGCTGCCAAGCCGTACCCCCACTGCGCGCTACGTAGGGACAGAAACTCTGATAGCAAGGCCTAACAAAAAGGGGCCTGGCTGTATCCTGTACAAAAAAGTTTTTGAGGTTTTTTGTTAGCGTTATGGCCATAAGACGTAAGCCTACAACCCTCGTCACGGGAACCTCATGCTTGTAGGTCCCTACACTACATATAATATAAAAAAGCAAAAAAGAAAATATCATTACTTACAGCAAGATGGAATTGCAGCTGTATATGGCTCAGGCCAAAAAACTACTACCACTCCAGCAGGATACAGCTAAACCCCCACTAGGTGGAGGCAACACAGGTGCAGGTGGAGCCATTCACACGCACTTCCAAATATGGAGGAGGTGATGGCTGGATGGTAAAACTGCACACTGGTGGCTTGCATAGAGCACTGTTCACACACTAGCAGACGCACAGTCACAAACCCGCAGCCTATTAGGTGACACCCATACTATTAGATCAGGCGGGCTGCCAAGCCGTACCCCCACTGCGCGCTACGTAGGGACAGAAACTCTGATAGCAAGGCCTAACAAAAAGGGGCCTGGCTGTATCCTGTACAAAAAAGTTTTTGAGGTTTTTTGTTAGCGTTATGGCCATAAGACGTAAGCCTACAACCCTCGTCACGGGAACCTCATGCTTGTAGGTCCCTACACTACATATAATATAAAAAAGAAAATATCATTACTTACAGCAAGATGGAATTGCAGCTGTATATGGCTCAGGCCAAAAAACTACTACCACTCCAGCAGGATACAGCTAAACCCCCACTAGGTGGAGGCAACACAGGTGCAGGTGGAGCCATTCACACGCACTTCCAAATATGGAGGAGGTGATGGCTGGATGGTAAAACTGCACACTGGTGGCTTGCATAGAGCACTGTTCACACACTAGCAGACGCACAGTCACAAACCTGCAGCCTATTAGGTGACGCCCATACTATTAGATCAGGCGGGCTGCCAAGCCGTACCCCCACTGCGCGCTACGTAGGGACAGAAACTCTGATAGCAAGGCCTAACAAAAAGGGGCCTGGCTGTATCCTGTACAAAAAAGTTTTTGAGGTTTTTTGTTAGCGTTATGGCCATAAGACGTAAGCCTACAACCCTCGTCACGGGAACCTCATGCTTGTAGGTCCCTACACTACATATAATATAAAAAAGCAAAAAAGAAAATATCATTACTTACAGCAAGATGGAATTGCAGCTGTATATGGCTCAGGCCAAAAAACTACTACCACTCCAGCAGGATACAGCTAAACCCCCACTAGGTGGAGGCAACACAGGTGCAGGTGGAGCCATTCACACGCACTTCCAAATATGGAGGAGGTGATGGCTGGATGGTAAAACTGCACACTGGTGGCTTGCATAGAGCACTGTTCACACACTAGCAGACGCACAGTCACAAACCCGCAGCCTATTAGGTGACGCCCATACTATTAGATCAGGCGGGCTGCCAAGCCGTACCCCCACTGCGCGCTACGTAGGGACAGAAACTCTGATAGCAAGGCCTAACAAAAAGGGGCCTGGCTGTATCCTGTACAAAAAAGTTTTTGAGGTTTTTTGTTAGCGTTATGGCCATAAGACGTAAGCCTACAACCCTCGTCACGGGAACCTCATGCTTGTAGGTCCCTACACTACATATAATATAAAAAAGCAAAAAAGAAAATATCATTACTTACAGCAAGATGGAATTGCAGCTGTATATGGCTCAGGCCAAAAAACTACTACCACTCCAGCAGGATACAGCTAAACCCCCACTAGGTGGAGGCAACACAGGTGCAGGTGGAGCCATTCACACGCACTTCCAAATATGGAGGAGGTGATGGCTGGATGGTAAAACTGCACACTGGTGGCTTGCATAGAGCACTGTTCACACACTAGCAGACGCACAGTCACAAACCCGCAGCCTATTAGGTGACACCCATACTATTAGATCAGGCGGGCTGCCAAGCCGTACCCCCACTGCGCGCTACGTAGGGACAGAAACTCTGATAGCAAGGCCTAACAAAAAGGGGCCTGGCTGTATCCTGTACAAAAAAGTTTTTGAGGTTTTTTGTTAGCGTTATGGCCATAAGACGTAAGCCTACAACCCTCGTCACGGGAACCTCATGCTTGTAGGTCCCTACACTACATATAATATAAAAAAGAAAATATCATTACTTACAGCAAGATGGAATTGCAGCTGTATATGGCTCAGGCCAAAAAACTACTACCACTCCAGCAGGATACAGCTAAACCCCCACTAGGTGGAGGCAACACAGGTGCAGGTGGAGCCATTCACACGCACTTCCAAATATGGAGGAGGTGATGGCTGGATGGTAAAACTGCACACTGGTGGCTTGCATAGAGCACTGTTCACACACTAGCAGACGCACAGTCACAAACCCGCAGCCTATTAGGTGACACCCATACTATTAGATCAGGCGGGCTGCCAAGCCGTACCCCCACTGCGCGCTACGTAGGGACAGAAACTCTGATAGCAAGGCCTAACAAAAAGGGGCCTGGCTGTATCCTGTACAAAAAAGTTTTTGAGGTTTTTTGTTAGCGTTATGGCCATAAGACGTAAGCCTACAACCCTCGTCACGGGAACCTCATGCTTGTAGGTCCCTACACTACATATAATATAAAAAAGCAAAAAAGAAAATATCATTACTTACAGCAAGATGGAATTGCAGCTGTATATGGCTCAGGCCAAAAAACTACTACCACTCCAGCAGGATACAGCTAAACCCCCACTAGGTGGAGGCAACACAGGTGCAGGTGGAGCCATTCACACGCACTTCCAAATATGGAGGAGGTGATGGCTGGATGGTAAAACTGCACACTGGTGGCTTGCATAGAGCACTGTTCACACACTAGCAGACGCACAGTCACAAACCCGCAGCCTATTAGGTGACGCCCATACTATTAGATCAGGCGGGCTGCCAAGCCGTACCCCCACTGCGCGCTACGTAGGGACAGAAACTCTGATAGCAAGGCCTAACAAAAAGGGGCCTGGCTGTATCCTGTACAAAAAAGTTTTTGAGGTTTTTTGTTAGCGTTATGGCCATAAGACGTAAGCCTACAACCCTCGTCACGGGAACCTCATGCTTGTAGGTCCCTACACTACATATAATATAAAAAAGCAAAAAAGAAAATATCATTACTTACAGCAAGATGGAATTGCAGCTGTATATGGCTCAGGCCAAAAAACTACTACCACTCCAGCAGGATACAGCTAAACCCCCACTAGGTGGAGGCAACACAGGTGCAGGTGGAGCCATTCACACGCACTTCCAAATATGGAGGAGGTGATGGCTGGATGGTAAAACTGCACACTGGTGGCTTGCATAGAGCACTGTTCACACACTAGCAGACGCACAGTCACAAACCCGCAGCCTATTAGGTGACACCCATACTATTAGATCAGGCGGGCTGCCAAGCCGTACCCCCACTGCGCGCTACGTAGGGACAGAAACTCTGATAGCAAGGCCTAACAAAAAGGGGCCTGGCTGTATCCTGTACAAAAAAGTTTTTGAGGTTTTTTGTTAGCGTTATGGCCATAAGACGTAAGCCTACAACCCTCGTCACGGGAACCTCATGCTTGTAGGTCCCTACACTACATATAATATAAAAAAGAAAATATCATTACTTACAGCAAGATGGAATTGCAGCTGTATATGGCTCAGGCCAAAAAACTACTACCACTCCAGCAGGATACAGCTAAACCCCCACTAGGTGGAGGCAACACAGGTGCAGGTGGAGCCATTCACACGCACTTCCAAATATGGAGGAGGTGATGGCTGGATGGTAAAACTGCACACTGGTGGCTTGCATAGAGCACTGTTCACACACTAGCAGACGCACAGTCACAAACCCGCAGCCTATTAGGTGACACCCATACTATTAGATCAGGCGGGCTGCCAAGCCGTACCCCCACTGCGCGCTACGTAGGGACAGAAACTCTGATAGCAAGGCCTAACAAAAAGGGGCCTGGCTGTATCCTGTACAAAAAAGTTTTTGAGGTTTTTTGTTAGCGTTATGGCCATAAGACGTAAGCCTACAACCCTCGTCACGGGAACCTCATGCTTGTAGGTCCCTACACTACATATAATATAAAAAAGAAAATATCATTACTTACAGCAAGATGGAATTGCAGCTGTATATGGCTCAGGCCAAAAAACTACTACCACTCCAGCAGGATACAGCTAAACCCCCACTAGGTGGAGGCAACACAGGTGCAGGTGGAGCCATTCACACGCACTTCCAAATATGGAGGAGGTGATGGCTGGATGGTAAAACTGCACACTGGTGGCTTGCATAGAGCACTGTTCACACACTAGCAGACGCACAGTCACAAACCCGCAGCCTATTAGGTGACGCCCATACTATTAGATCAGGCGGGCTGCCAAGCCGTACCCCCACTGCGCGCTACGTAGGGACAGAAACTCTGATAGCAAGGCCTAACAAAAAGGGGCCTGGCTGTATCCTGTACAAAAAAGTTTTTGAGGTTTTTTGTTAGCGTTATGGCCATAAGACGTAAGCCTACAACCCTCGTCACGGGAACCTCATGCTTGTAGGTCCCTACACTACATATAATATAAAAAAGCAAAAAAGAAAATATCATTACTTACAGCAAGATGGAATTGCAGCTGTATATGGCTCAGGCCAAAAAACTACTACCACTCCAGCAGGATACAGCTAAACCCCCACTAGGTGGAGGCAACACAGGTGCAGGTGGAGCCATTCACACGCACTTCCAAATATGGAGGAGGTGATGGCTGGATGGTAAAACTGCACACTGGTGGCTTGCATAGAGCACTGTTCACACACTAGCAGACGCACAGTCACAAACCCGCAGCCTATTAGGTGACGCCCATACTATTAGATCAGGCGGGCTGCCAAGCCGTACCCCCACTGCGCGCTACGTAGGGACAGAAACTCTGATAGCAAGGCCTAACAAAAAGGGGCCTGGCTGTATCCTGTACAAAAAAGTTTTTGAGGTTTTTTGTTAGCGTTATGGCCATAAGACGTAAGCCTACAACCCTCGTCACGGGAACCTCATGCTTGTAGGTCCCTACACTACATATAATATAAAAAAGCAAAAAAGAAAATATCATTACTTACAGCAAGATGGAATTGCAGCTGTATATGGCTCAGGCCAAAAAACTACTACCACTCCAGCAGGATACAGCTAAACCCCCACTAGGTGGAGGCAACACAGGTGCAGGTGGAGCCATTCACACGCACTTCCAAATATGGAGGAGGTGATGGCTGGATGGTAAAACTGCACACTGGTGGCTTGCATAGAGCACTGTTCACACACTAGCAGACGCACAGTCACAAACCCGCAGCCTATTAGGTGACGCCCATACTATTAGATCAGGCGGGCTGCCAAGCCGTACCCCCACTGCGCGCTACGTAGGGACAGAAACTCTGATAGCAAGGCCTAACAAAAAGGGGCCTGGCTGTATCCTGTACAAAAAAGTTTTTGAGGTTTTTCGTTAGCGTTATGGCCATAAGACGTAAGCCTACAACCCTCGTCACGGGAACCTCATGCTTGTAGGTCCCTACACTACATATAATATAAAAAAGCAAAAAAGAAAATATCATTACTTACAGCAAGATGGAATTGCAGCTGTATATGGCTCAGGCCAAAAAACTACTACCACTCCAGCAGGATACAGCTAAACCCCCACTAGGTGGAGGCAACACAGGTGCAGGTGGAGCCATTCACACGCACTTCCAAATATGGAGGAGGTGATGGCTGGATGGTAAAACTGCACACTGGTGGCTTGCATAGAGCACTGTTCACACACTAGCAGACGCACAGTCACAAACCCGCAGCCTATTAGGTGACGCCCATACTATTAGATCAGGCGGGCTGCCAAGCCGTACCCCCACTGCGCGCTACGTAGGGACAGAAACTCTGATAGCAAGGCCTAACAAAAAGGGGCCTGGCTGTATCCTGTACAAAAAAGTTTTTGAGGTTTTTTGTTAGCGTTATGGCCATAAGACGTAAGCCTACAACCCTCGTCACGGGAACCTCATGCTTGTAGGTCCCTACACTACATATAATATAAAAAAGCAAAAAAGAAAATATCATTACTTACAGCAAGATGGAATTGCAGCTGTATATGGCTCAGGCCAAAAAACTACTACCACTCCAGCAGGATACAGCTAAACCCCCACTAGGTGGAGGCAACACAGGTGCAGGTGGAGCCATTCACACGCACTTCCAAATATGGAGGAGGTGATGGCTGGATGGTAAAACTGCACACTGGTGGCTTGCATAGAGCACTGTTCACACACTAGCAGACGCACAGTCACAAACCCGCAGCCTATTAGGTGACACCCATACTATTAGATCAGGCGGGCTGCCAAGCCGTACCCCCACTGCGCGCTACGTAGGGACAGAAACTCTGATAGCAAGGCCTAACAAAAAGGGGCCTGGCTGTATCCTGTACAAAAAAGTTTTTGAGGTTTTTTGTTAGCGTTATGGCCATAAGACGTAAGCCTACAACCCTCGTCACGGGAACCTCATGCTTGTAGGTCCCTACACTACATATAATATAAAAAAGAAAATATCATTACTTACAGCAAGATGGAATTGCAGCTGTATATGGCTCAGGCCAAAAAACTACTACCACTCCAGCAGGATACAGCTAAACCCCCACTAGGTGGAGGCAACACAGGTGCAGGTGGAGCCATTCACACGCACTTCCAAATATGGAGGAGGTGATGGCTGGATGGTAAAACTGCACACTGGTGGCTTGCATAGAGCACTGTTCACACACTAGCAGACGCACAGTCACAAACCCGCAGCCTATTAGGTGACGCCCATACTATTAGATCAGGCGGGCTGCCAAGCCGTACCCCCACTGCGCGCTACGTAGGGACAGAAACTCTGATAGCAAGGCCTAACAAAAAGGGGCCTGGCTGTATCCTGTACAAAAAAGTTTTTGAGGTTTTTTGTTAGCGTTATGGCCATAAGACGTAAGCCTACAACCCTCGTCACGGGAACCTCATGCTTGTAGGTCCCTACACTACATATAATATAAAAAAGCAAAAAAGAAAATATCATTACTTACAGCAAGATGGAATTGCAGCTGTATATGGCTCAGGCCAAAAAACTACTACCACTCCAGCAGGATACAGCTAAACCCCCACTAGGTGGAGGCAACACAGGTGCAGGTGGAGCCATTCACACGCACTTCCAAATATGGAGGAGGTGATGGCTGGATGGTAAAACTGCACACTGGTGGCTTGCATAGAGCACTGTTCACACACTAGCAGACGCACAGTCACAAACCCGCAGCCTATTAGGTGACGCCCATACTATTAGATCAGGCGGGCTGCCAAGCCGTACCCCCACTGCGCGCTACGTAGGGACAGAAACTCTGATAGCAAGGCCTAACAAAAAGGGGCCTGGCTGTATCCTGTACAAAAAAGTTTTTGAGGTTTTTTGTTAGCGTTATGGCCATAAGACGTAAGCCTACAACCCTCGTCACGGGAACCTCATGCTTGTAGGTCCCTACACTACATATAATATAAAAAAGCAAAAAAGAAAATATCATTACTTACAGCAAGATGGAATTGCAGCTGTATATGGCTCAGGCCAAAAAACTACTACCACTCCAGCAGGATACAGCTAAACCCCCACTAGGTGGAGGCAACACAGGTGCAGGTGGAGCCATTCACACGCACTTCCAAATATGGAGGAGGTGATGGCTGGATGGTAAAACTGCACACTGGTGGCTTGCATAGAGCACTGTTCACACACTAGCAGACGCACAGTCACAAACCCGCAGCCTATTAGGTGACGCCCATACTATTAGATCAGGCGGGCTGCCAAGCCGTACCCCCACTGCGCGCTACGTAGGGACAGAAACTCTGATAGCAAGGCCTAACAAAAAGGGGCCTGGCTGTATCCTGTACAAAAAAGTTTTTGAGGTTTTTCGTTAGCGTTATGGCCATAAGACGTAAGCCTACAACCCTCGTCACGGGAACCTCATGCTTGTAGGTCCCTACACTACATATAATATAAAAAAGCAAAAAAGAAAATATCATTACTTACAGCAAGATGGAATTGCAGCTGTATATGGCTCAGGCCAAAAAACTACTACCACTCCAGCAGGATACAGCTAAACCCCCACTAGGTGGAGGCAACACAGGTGCAGGTGGAGCCATTCACACGCACTTCCAAATATGGAGGAGGTGATGGCTGGATGGTAAAACTGCACACTGGTGGCTTGCATAGAGCACTGTTCACACACTAGCAGACGCACAGTCACAAACCCGCAGCCTATTAGGTGACGCCCATACTATTAGATCAGGCGGGCTGCCAAGCCGTACCCCCACTGCGCGCTACGTAGGGACAGAAACTCTGATAGCAAGGCCTAACAAAAAGGGGCCTGGCTGTATCCTGTACAAAAAAGTTTTTGAGGTTTTTTGTTAGCGTTATGGCCATAAGACGTAAGCCTACAACCCTCGTCACGGGAACCTCATGCTTGTAGGTCCCTACACTACATATAATATAAAAAAGCAAAAAAGAAAATATCATTACTTACAGCAAGATGGAATTGCAGCTGTATATGGCTCAGGCCAAAAAACTACTACCACTCCAGCAGGATACAGCTAAACCCCCACTAGGTGGAGGCAACACAGGTGCAGGTGGAGCCATTCACACGCACTTCCAAATATGGAGGAGGTGATGGCTGGATGGTAAAACTGCACACTGGTGGCTTGCATAGAGCACTGTTCACACACTAGCAGACGCACAGTCACAAACCCGCAGCCTATTAGGTGACACCCATACTATTAGATCAGGCGGGCTGCCAAGCCGTACCCCCACTGCGCGCTACGTAGGGACAGAAACTCTGATAGCAAGGCCTAACAAAAAGGGGCCTGGCTGTATCCTGTACAAAAAAGTTTTTGAGGTTTTTTGTTAGCGTTATGGCCATAAGACGTAAGCCTACAACCCTCGTCACGGGAACCTCATGCTTGTAGGTCCCTACACTACATATAATATAAAAAAGAAAATATCATTACTTACAGCAAGATGGAATTGCAGCTGTATATGGCTCAGGCCAAAAAACTACTACCACTCCAGCAGGATACAGCTAAACCCCCACTAGGTGGAGGCAACACAGGTGCAGGTGGAGCCATTCACACGCACTTCCAAATATGGAGGAGGTGATGGCTGGATGGTAAAACTGCACACTGGTGGCTTGCATAGAGCACTGTTCACACACTAGCAGACGCACAGTCACAAACCCGCAGCCTATTAGGTGACGCCCATACTATTAGATCAGGCGGGCTGCCAAGCCGTACCCCCACTGCGCGCTACGTAGGGACAGAAACTCTGATAGCAAGGCCTAACAAAAAGGGGCCTGGCTGTATCCTGTACAAAAAAGTTTTTGAGGTTTTTTGTTAGCGTTATGGCCATAAGACGTAAGCCTACAACCCTCGTCACGGGAACCTCATGCTTGTAGGTCCCTACACTACATATAATATAAAAAAGCAAAAAAGAAAATATCATTACTTACAGCAAGATGGAATTGCAGCTGTATATGGCTCAGGCCAAAAAACTACTACCACTCCAGCAGGATACAGCTAAACCCCCACTAGGTGGAGGCAACACAGGTGCAGGTGGAGCCATTCACACGCACTTCCAAATATGGAGGAGGTGATGGCTGGATGGTAAAACTGCACACTGGTGGCTTGCATAGAGCACTGTTCACACACTAGCAGACGCACAGTCACAAACCCGCAGCCTATTAGGTGACGCCCATACTATTAGATCAGGCGGGCTGCCAAGCCGTACCCCCACTGCGCGCTACGTAGGGACAGAAACTCTGATAGCAAGGCCTAACAAAAAGGGGCCTGGCTGTATCCTGTACAAAAAAGTTTTTGAGGTTTTTTGTTAGCGTTATGGCCATAAGACGTAAGCCTACAACCCTCGTCACGGGAACCTCATGCTTGTAGGTCCCTACACTACATATAATATAAAAAAGCAAAAAAGAAAATATCATTACTTACAGCAAGATGGAATTGCAGCTGTATATGGCTCAGGCCAAAAAACTACTACCACTCCAGCAGGATACAGCTAAACCCCCACTAGGTGGAGGCAACACAGGTGCAGGTGGAGCCATTCACACGCACTTCCAAATATGGAGGAGGTGATGGCTGGATGGTAAAACTGCACATTGGTGGCTTGCATAGAGCACTGTTCACACACTAGCAGACGCACAGTCACAAACCCGCAGCCTATTAGGTGACGCCCATACTATTAGATCAGGCGGGCTGCCAAGCCGTACCCCCACTGCGCGCTACGTAGGGACAGAAACTCTGATAGCAAGGCCTAACAAAAAGGGGCCTGGCTGTATCCTGTACAAAAAAGTTTTTGAGGTTTTTCGTTAGCGTTATGGCCATAAGACGTAAGCCTACAACCCTCGTCACGGGAACCTCATGCTTGTAGGTCCCTACACTACATATAATATAAAAAAGCAAAAAAGAAAATATCATTACTTACAGCAAGATGGAATTGCAGCTGTATATGGCTCAGGCCAAAAAACTACTACCACTCCAGCAGGATACAGCTAAACCCCCACTAGGTGGAGGCAACACAGGTGCAGGTGGAGCCATTCACACGCACTTCCAAATATGGAGGAGGTGATGGCTGGATGGTAAAACTGCACACTGGTGGCTTGCATAGAGCACTGTTCACACACTAGCAGACGCACAGTCACAAACCCGCAGCCTATTAGGTGACGCCCATACTATTAGATCAGGCGGGCTGCCAAGCCGTACCCCCACTGCGCGCTACGTAGGGACAGAAACTCTGATAGCAAGGCCTAACAAAAAGGGGCCTGGCTGTATCCTGTACAAAAAAGTTTTTGAGGTTTTTTGTTAGCGTTATGGCCATAAGACGTAAGCCTACAACCCTCGTCACGGGAACCTCATGCTTGTAGGTCCCTACACTACATAAAATATAAAAAAGCAAAAAAGAAAATATCATTACTTACAGCAAGATGGAATTGCAGCTGTATATGGCTCAGGCCAAAAAACTACTACCACTCCAGCAGGATACAGCTAAACCCCCACTAGGTGGAGGCAACACAGGTGCAGGTGGAGCCATTCACACGCACTTCCAAATATGGAGGAGGTGATGGCTGGATGGTAAAACTGCACACTGGTGGCTTGCATAGAGCACTGTTCACACACTAGCAGACGCACAGTCACAAACCCGCAGCCTATTAGGTGACGCCCATACTATTAGATCAGGCGGGCTGCCAAGCCGTACCCCCACTGCGCGCTACGTAGGGACAGAAACTCTGATAGCAAGGCCTAACAAAAAGGGGCCTGGCTGTATCCTGTACAAAAAAGTTTTTGAGGTTTTTTGTTAGCGTTATGGCCATAAGACGTAAGCCTATAACCCTCGTCACGGGAACCTCAGGCTTGTAGGTCCCTACACTACATATAATATAAAAAAGAAAATATCATTACTTACAGCAAGATGGAATTGCAGCTGTATATGGCTCAGGCCAAAAAACTACTACCACTCCAGCAGGATACAGCTAAACCCCCACTAGGTGGAGGCAACACAGGTGCAGGTGGAGCCATTCACACGCACTTCCAAATATGGAGGAGGTGATGGCTGGATGGTAAAACTGCACACTGGTGGCTTGCATAGAGCACTGTTCACACACTAGCAGACGCACAGTCACAAACCCGCAGCCTATTAGGTGACGCCCATACTATTAGATCAGGCGGGCTGCCAAGCCGTACCCCCACTGCGCGCTACGTAGGGACAGAAACTCTGATAGCAAGGCCTAACAAAAAGGGGCCTGGCTGTATCCTGTACAAAAAAGTTTTTGAGGTTTTTCGTTAGCGTTATGGCCATAAGACGTAAGCCTACAACCCTCGTCACGGGAACCTCATGCTTGTAGGTCCCTACACTACATATAATATAAAAAAGCAAAAAAGAAAATATCATTACTTACAGCAAGATGGAATTGCAGCTGTATATGGCTCAGGCCAAAAAACTACTACCACTCCAGCAGGATACAGCTAAACCCCCACTAGGTGGAGGCAACACAGGTGCAGGTGGAGCCATTCACACGCACTTCCAAATATGGAGGAGGTGATGGCTGGATGGTAAAACTGCACACTGGTGGCTTGCATAGAGCACTGTTCACACACTAGCAGACGCACAGTCACAAACCCGCAGCCTATTAGGTGACGCCCATACTATTAGATCAGGCGGGCTGCCAAGCCGTACCCCCACTGCGCGCTACGTAGGGACAGAAACTCTGATAGCAAGGCCTAACAAAAAGGGGCCTGGCTGTATCCTGTACAAAAAAGTTTTTGAGGTTTTTTGTTAGCGTTATGGCCATAAGACGTAAGCCTACAACCCTCGTCACGGGAACCTCATGCTTGTAGGTCCCTACACTACATATAATATAAAAAAGCAAAAAAGAAAATATCATTACTTACAGCAAGATGGAATTGCAGCTGTATATGGCTCAGGCCAAAAAACTACTACCACTCCAGCAGGATACAGCTAAACCCCCACTAGGTGGAGGCAACACAGGTGCAGGTGGAGCCATTCACACGCACTTCCAAATATGGAGGAGGTGATGGCTGGATGGTAAAACTGCACACTGGTGGCTTGCATAGAGCACTGTTCACACACTAGCAGACGCACAGTCACAAACCCGCAGCCTATTAGGTGACACCCATACTATTAGATCAGGCGGGCTGCCAAGCCGTACCCCCACTGCGCGCTACGTAGGGACAGAAACTCTGATAGCAAGGCCTAACAAAAAGGGGCCTGGCTGTATCCTGTACAAAAAAGTTTTTGAGGTTTTTTGTTAGCGTTATGGCCATAAGACGTAAGCCTACAACCCTCGTCACGGGAACCTCATGCTTGTAGGTCCCTACACTACATATAATATAAAAAAGCAAAAAAGAAAATATCATTACTTACAGCAAGATGGAATTGCAGCTGTATATGGCTCAGGCCAAAAAACTACTACCACTCCAGCAGGATACAGCTAAACCCCCACTAGGTGGAGGCAACGCAGGTGCAGGTGGAGCCATTCACACGCACTTCCAAATATGGAGGAGGTGATGGCTGGATGGTAAAACTGCACACTGGTGGCTTGCATAGAGCACTGTTCACACACTAGCAGACGCACAGTCACAAACCCGCAGCCTATTAGGTGACGCCCATACTATTAGATCAGGCGGGCTGCCAAGCCGTACCCCCACTGCGCGCTACGTAGGGACAGAAACTCTGATAGCAAGGCCTAACAAAAAGGGGCCTGGCTGTATCCTGTACAAAAAAGTTTTTGAGGTTTTTTGTTAGCGTTATGGCCATAAGACGTAAGCCTACAACCCTCGTCACGGGAACCTCATGCTTGTAGGTCCCTACACTACATATAATATAAAAAAGCAAAAAAGAAAATATCATTACTTACAGCAAGATGGAATTGCAGCTGTATATGGCTCAGGCCAAAAAACTACTACCACTCCAGCAGGATACAGCTAAACCCCCACTAGGTGGAGGCAACACAGGTGCAGGTGGAGCCATTCACACGCACTTCCAAATATGGAGGAGGTGATGGCTGGATGGTAAAACTGCACACTGGTGGCTTGCATAGAGCACTGTTCACACACTAGCAGACGCACAGTCACAAACCCGCAGCCTATTAGGTGACGCCCATACTATTAGATCAGGCGGGCTGCCAAGCCGTACCCCCACTGCGCGCTACGTAGGGACAGAAACTCTGATAGCAAGGCCTAACAAAAAGGGGCCTGGCTGTATCCTGTACAAAAAAGTTTTTGAGGTTTTTTGTTAGCGTTATGGCCATAAGACGTAAGCCTACAACCCTCGTCACGGGAACCTCATGCTTGTAGGTCCCTACACTACATATAATATAAAAAAGAAAATATCATTACTTACAGCAAGATGGAATTGCAGCTGTATATGGCTCAGGCCAAAAAAACTACTACCACTCCAGCAGGATACAGCTAAACCCCCACTAGGTGGAGGCAACACAGGTGCAGGTGGAGCCATTCACACGCACTTCCAAATATGGAGGAGGTGATGGCTGGATGGTAAAACTGCACACTGGTGGCTTGCATAGAGCACTGTTCACACACTAGCAGACGCACAGTCACAAACCCGCAGCCTATTAGGTGACGCCCATACTATTAGATCAGGCGGGCTGCCAAGCCGTACCCCCACTGCGCGCTACGTAGGGACAGAAACTCTGATAGCAAGGCCTAACAAAAAGGGGCCTGGCTGTATCCTGTACAAAAAAGTTTTTGAGGTTTTTTGTTAGCGTTATGGCCATAAGACGTAAGCCTACAACCCTCGTCACGGGAACCTCATGCTTGTAGGTCCCTACACTACATATAATATAAAAAAGCAAAAAAGAAAATATCATTACTTACAGCAAGATGGAATTGCAGCTGTATATGGCTCAGGCCAAAAAAACTACTACCACTCCAGCAGGATACAGCTAAACCCCCACTAGGTGGAGGCAACACAGGTGCAGGTGGAGCCATTCACACGCACTTCCAAATATGGAGGAGGTGATGGCTGGATGGTAAAACTGCACACTGGTGGCTTGCATAGAGCACTGTTCACACACTAGCAGACGCACAGTCACAAACCCGCAGCCTATTAGGTGACGCCCATACTATTAGATCAGGCGGGCTGCCAAGCCGTACCCCCACTGCGCGCTACGTAGGGACAGAAACTCTGATAGCAAGGCCTAACAAAAAGGGGCCTGGCTGTATCCTGTACAAAAAAGTTTTTGAGGTTTTTTGTTAGCGTTATGGCCATAAGACGTAAGCCTACAACCCTCGTCACGGGAACCTCATGCTTGTAGGTCCCTACACTACATATAATATAAAAAAGCAAAAAAGAAAATATCATTACTTACAGCAAGATGGAATTGCAGCTGTATATGGCTCAGGCCAAAAAACTACTACCACTCCAGCAGGATACAGCTAAACCCCCACTAGGTGGAGGCAACACAGGTGCAGGTGGAGCCATTCACACGCACTTCCAAATATGGAGGAGGTGATGGCTGGATGGTAAAACTGCACACTGGTGGCTTGCATAGAGCACTGTTCACACACTAGCAGACGCACAGTCACAAACCCGCAGCCTATTAGGTGACGCCCATACTATTAGATCAGGCGGGCTGCCAAGCCGTACCCCCACTGCGCGCTACGTAGGGACAGAAACTCTGATAGCAAGGCCTAACAAAAAGGGGCCTGGCTGTATCCTGTACAAAAAAGTTTTTGAGGTTTTTTGTTAGCGTTATGGCCATAAGACGTAAGCCTACAACCCTCGTCACGGGAACCTCATGCTTGTAGGTCCCTACACTACATATAATATAAAAAAGCAAAAAAGAAAATATCATTACTTACAGCAAGATGGAATTGCAGCTGTATATGGCTCAGGCCAAAAAACTACTACCACTCCAGCAGGATACAGCTAAACCCCCACTAGGTGGAGGCAACACAGGTGCAGGTGGAGCCATTCACACGCACTTCCAAATATGGAGGAGGTGATGGCTGGATGGTAAAACTGCACACTGGTGGCTTGCATAGAGCACTGTTCACACACTAGCAGACGCACAGTCACAAACCCGCAGCCTATTAGGTGACGCCCATACTATTAGATCAGGCGGGCTGCCAAGCCGTACCCCCACTGCGCGCTACGTAGGGACAGAAACTCTGATAGCAAGGCCTAACAAAAAGGGGCCTGGCTGTATCCTGTACAAAAAAGTTTTTGAGGTTTTTTGTTAGCGTTATGGCCATAAGACGTAAGCCTACAACCCTCGTCACGGGAACCTCATGCTTGTAGGTCCCTACACTACATATAATATAAAAAAGCAAAAAAGAAAATATCATTACTTACAGCAAGATGGAATTGCAGCTGTATATGGCTCAGGCCAAAAAACTACTACCACTCCAGCAGGATACAGCTAAACCCCCACTAGGTGGAGGCAACACAGGTGCAGGTGGAGCCATTCACACGCACTTCCAAATATGGAGGAGGTGATGGCTGGATGGTAAAACTGCACACTGGTGGCTTGCATAGAGCACTGTTCACACACTAGCAGACGCACAGTCACAAACCCGCAGCCTATTAGGTGACACCCATACTATTAGATCAGGCGGGCTGCCAAGCCGTACCCCCACTGCGCGCTACGTAGGGACAGAAACTCTGATAGCAAGGCCTAACAAAAAGGGGCCTGGCTGTATCCTGTACAAAAAAGTTTTTGAGGTTTTTTGTTAGCGTTATGGCCATAAGACGTAAGCCTACAACCCTCGTCACGGGAACCTCATGCTTGTAGGTCCCTACACTACATATAATATAAAAAAGCAAAAAAGAAAATATCATTACTTACAGCAAGATGGAATTGCAGCTGTATATGGCTCAGGCCAAAAAACTACTACCACTCCAGCAGGATACAGCTAAACCCCCACTAGGTGGAGGCAACGCAGGTGCAGGTGGAGCCATTCACACGCACTTCCAAATATGGAGGAGGTGATGGCTGGATGGTAAAACTGCACACTGGTGGCTTGCATAGAGCACTGTTCACACACTAGCAGACGCACAGTCACAAACCCGCAGCCTATTAGGTGACGCCCATACTATTAGATCAGGCGGGCTGCCAAGCCGTACCCCCACTGCGCGCTACGTAGGGACAGAAACTCTGATAGCAAGGCCTAACAAAAAGGGGCCTGGCTGTATCCTGTACAAAAAAGTTTTTGAGGTTTTTTGTTAGCGTTATGGCCATAAGACGTAAGCCTACAACCCTCGTCACGGGAACCTCATGCTTGTAGGTCCCTACACTACATATAATATAAAAAAGCAAAAAAGAAAATATCATTACTTACAGCAAGATGGAATTGCAGCTGTATATGGCTCAGGCCAAAAAACTACTACCACTCCAGCAGGATACAGCTAAACCCCCACTAGGTGGAGGCAACACAGGTGCAGGTGGAGCCATTCACACGCACTTCCAAATATGGAGGAGGTGATGGCTGGATGGTAAAACTGCACACTGGTGGCTTGCATAGAGCACTGTTCACACACTAGCAGACGCACAGTCACAAACCCGCAGCCTATTAGGTGACGCCCATACTATTAGATCAGGCGGGCTGCCAAGCCGTACCCCCACTGCGCGCTACGTAGGGACAGAAACTCTGATAGCAAGGCCTAACAAAAAGGGGCCTGGCTGTATCCTGTACAAAAAAGTTTTTGAGGTTTTTTGTTAGCGTTATGGCCATAAGACGTAAGCCTACAACCCTCGTCACGGGAACCTCATGCTTGTAGGTCCCTACACTACATATAATATAAAAAAGAAAATATCATTACTTACAGCAAGATGGAATTGCAGCTGTATATGGCTCAGGCCAAAAAAACTACTACCACTCCAGCAGGATACAGCTAAACCCCCACTAGGTGGAGGCAACACAGGTGCAGGTGGAGCCATTCACACGCACTTCCAAATATGGAGGAGGTGATGGCTGGATGGTAAAACTGCACACTGGTGGCTTGCATAGAGCACTGTTCACACACTAGCAGACGCACAGTCACAAACCCGCAGCCTATTAGGTGACGCCCATACTATTAGATCAGGCGGGCTGCCAAGCCGTACCCCCACTGCGCGCTACGTAGGGACAGAAACTCTGATAGCAAGGCCTAACAAAAAGGGGCCTGGCTGTATCCTGTACAAAAAAGTTTTTGAGGTTTTTTGTTAGCGTTATGGCCATAAGACGTAAGCCTACAACCCTCGTCACGGGAACCTCATGCTTGTAGGTCCCTACACTACATATAATATAAAAAAGCAAAAAAGAAAATATCATTACTTACAGCAAGATGGAATTGCAGCTGTATATGGCTCAGGCCAAAAAACTACTACCACTCCAGCAGGATACAGCTAAACCCCCACTAGGTGGAGGCAACACAGGTGCAGGTGGAGCCATTCACACGCACTTCCAAATATGGAGGAGGTGATGGCTGGATGGTAAAACTGCACACTGGTGGCTTGCATAGAGCACTGTTCACACACTAGCAGACGCACAGTCACAAACCCGCAGCCTATTAGGTGACGCCCATACTATTAGATCAGGCGGGCTGCCAAGCCGTACCCCCACTGCGCGCTACGTAGGGACAGAAACTCTGATAGCAAGGCCTAACAAAAAGGGGCCTGGCTGTATCCTGTACAAAAAAGTTTTTGAGGTTTTTTGTTAGCGTTATGGCCATAAGACGTAAGCCTACAACCCTCGTCACGGGAACCTCATGCTTGTAGGTCCCTACACTACATATAATATAAAAAAGCAAAAAAGAAAATATCATTACTTACAGCAAGATGGAATTGCAGCTGTATATGGCTCAGGCCAAAAAACTACTACCACTCCAGCAGGATACAGCTAAACCCCCACTAGGTGGAGGCAACACAGGTGCAGGTGGAGCCATTCACACGCACTTCCAAATATGGAGGAGGTGATGGCTGGATGGTAAAACTGCACACTGGTGGCTTGCATAGAGCACTGTTCACACACTAGCAGACGCACAGTCACAAACCCGCAGCCTATTAGGTGACGCCCATACTATTAGATCAGGCGGGCTGCCAAGCCGTACCCCCACTGCGCGCTACGTAGGGACAGAAACTCTGATAGCAAGGCCTAACAAAAAGGGGCCTGGCTGTATCCTGTACAAAAAAGTTTTTGAGGTTTTTTGTTAGCGTTATGGCCATAAGACGTAAGCCTATAACCCTCGTCACGGGAACCTCAGGCTTGTAGGTCCCTACACTACATATAATATAAAAAAGAAAATATCATTACTTACAGCAAGATGGAATTGCAGCTGTATATGGCTCAGGCCAAAAAACTACTACCACTCCAGCAGGATACAGCTAAACCCCCACTAGGTGGAGGCAACACAGGTGCAGGTGGAGCCATTCACACGCACTTCCAAATATGGAGGAGGTGATGGCTGGATGGTAAAACTGCACACTGGTGGCTTGCATAGAGCACTGTTCACACACTAGCAGACGCACAGTCACAAACCCGCAGCCTATTAGGTGACGCCCATACTATTAGATCAGGCGGGCTGCCAAGCCGTACCCCCACTGCGCGCTACGTAGGGACAGAAACTCTGATAGCAAGGCCTAACAAAAAGGGGCCTGGCTGTATCCTGTACAAAAAAGTTTTTGAGGTTTTTCGTTAGCGTTATGGCCATAAGACGTAAGCCTACAACCCTCGTCACGGGAACCTCATGCTTGTAGGTCCCTACACTACATATAATATAAAAAAGCAAAAAAGAAAATATCATTACTTACAGCAAGATGGAATTGCAGCTGT
Source organism: Anomaloglossus baeobatrachus (assembly GCF_048569485.1). NCBI lineage: Eukaryota > Metazoa > Chordata > Amphibia > Anura > Aromobatidae > Anomaloglossus > Anomaloglossus baeobatrachus. Next base: position 95,196,908 of record NC_134360.1, on the reverse strand, counting down.
ATATGGCTCAGGCCAAAAAACTACTACCACTCCAGCAGGATACAGCTAAACCCCCACTAGGTGGAGGCAACACAGGTGCAGGTGGAGCCATTCACACGCACTTCCAAATATGGAGGAGGTGATGGCTGGATGGTAAAACTGCACACTGGTGGCTTGCATAGAGCACTGTTCACACACTAGCAGACGCACAGTCACAAACCCGCAGCCTATTAGGTGACGCCCATACTATTAGATCAGGCGGGCTGCCAAGCCGTACCCCCACTGCGCGCTACGTAGGGACAGAAACTCTGATAGCAAGGCCTAACAAAAAGGGGCCTGGCTGTATCCTGTACAAAAAAGTTTTTGAGGTTTTTTGTTAGCGTTATGGCCATAAGACGTAAGCCTACAACCCTCGTCACGGGAACCTCATGCTTGTAGGTCCCTACACTACATATAATATAAAAAAGCAAAAAAGAAAATATCATTACTTACAGCAAGATGGAATTGCAGCTGTATATGGCTCAGGCCAAAAAACTACTACCACTCCAGCAGGATACAGCTAAACCCCCACTAGGTGGAGGCAACACAGGTGCAGGTGGAGCCATTCACACGCACTTCCAAATATGGAGGAGGTGATGGCTGGATGGTAAAACTGCACACTGGTGGCTTGCATAGAGCACTGTTCACACACTAGCAGACGCACAGTCACAAACCCGCAGCCTATTAGGTGACACCCATACTATTAGATCAGGCGGGCTGCCAAGCCGTACCCCCACTGCGCGCTACGTAGGGACAGAAACTCTGATAGCAAGGCCTAACAAAAAGGGGCCTGGCTGTATCCTGTACAAAAAAGTTTTTGAGGTTTTTTGTTAGCGTTATGGCCATAAGACGTAAGCCTACAACCCTCGTCACGGGAACCTCATGCTTGTAGGTCCCTACACTACATATAATATAAAAAAGCAAAAAAGAAAATATCATTACTTACAGCAAGATGGAATTGCAGCTGTATATGGCTCAGGCCAAAAAACTACTACCACTCCAGCAGGATACAGCTAAACCCCCACTAGGTGGAGGCAACGCAGGTGCAGGTGGAGCCATTCACACGCACTTCCAAATATGGAGGAGGTGATGGCTGGATGGTAAAACTGCACACTGGTGGCTTGCATAGAGCACTGTTCACACACTAGCAGACGCACAGTCACAAACCCGCAGCCTATTAGGTGACGCCCATACTATTAGATCAGGCGGGCTGCCAAGCCGTACCCCCACTGCGCGCTACGTAGGGACAGAAACTCTGATAGCAAGGCCTAACAAAAAGGGGCCTGGCTGTATCCTGTACAAAAAAGTTTTTGAGGTTTTTTGTTAGCGTTATGGCCATAAGACGTAAGCCTACAACCCTCGTCACGGGAACCTCATGCTTGTAGGTCCCTACACTACATATAATATAAAAAAGCAAAAAAGAAAATATCATTACTTACAGCAAGATGGAATTGCAGCTGTATATGGCTCAGGCCAAAAAACTACTACCACTCCAGCAGGATACAGCTAAACCCCCACTAGGTGGAGGCAACACAGGTGCAGGTGGAGCCATTCACACGCACTTCCAAATATGGAGGAGGTGATGGCTGGATGGTAAAACTGCACACTGGTGGCTTGCATAGAGCACTGTTCACACACTAGCAGACGCACAGTCACAAACCCGCAGCCTATTAGGTGACGCCCATACTATTAGATCAGGCGGGCTGCCAAGCCGTACCCCCACTGCGCGCTACGTAGGGACAGAAACTCTGATAGCAAGGCCTAACAAAAAGGGGCCTGGCTGTATCCTGTACAAAAAAGTTTTTGAGGTTTTTTGTTAGCGTTATGGCCATAAGACGTAAGCCTACAACCCTCGTCACGGGAACCTCATGCTTGTAGGTCCCTACACTACATATAATATAAAAAAGAAAATATCATTACTTACAGCAAGATGGAATTGCAGCTGTATATGGCTCAGGCCAAAAAAACTACTACCACTCCAGCAGGATACAGCTAAACCCCCACTAGGTGGAGGCAACACAGGTGCAGGTGGAGCCATTCACACGCACTTCCAAATATGGAGGAGGTGATGGCTGGATGGTAAAACTGCACACTGGTGGCTTGCATAGAGCACTGTTCACACACTAGCAGACGCACAGTCACAAACCCGCAGCCTATTAGGTGACGCCCATACTATTAGATCAGGCGGGCTGCCAAGCCGTACCCCCACTGCGCGCTACGTAGGGACAGAAACTCTGATAGCAAGGCCTAACAAAAAGGGGCCTGGCTGTATCCTGTACAAAAAAGTTTTTGAGGTTTTTTGTTAGCGTTATGGCCATAAGACGTAAGCCTACAACCCTCGTCACGGGAACCTCATGCTTGTAGGTCCCTACACTACATATAATATAAAAAAGCAAAAAAGAAAATATCATTACTTACAGCAAGATGGAATTGCAGCTGTATATGGCTCAGGCCAAAAAAACTACTACCACTCCAGCAGGATACAGCTAAACCCCCACTAGGTGGAGGCAACACAGGTGCAGGTGGAGCCATTCACACGCACTTCCAAATATGGAGGAGGTGATGGCTGGATGGTAAAACTGCACACTGGTGGCTTGCATAGAGCACTGTTCACACACTAGCAGACGCACAGTCACAAACCCGCAGCCTATTAGGTGACGCCCATACTATTAGATCAGGCGGGCTGCCAAGCCGTACCCCCACTGCGCGCTACGTAGGGACAGAAACTCTGATAGCAAGGCCTAACAAAAAGGGGCCTGGCTGTATCCTGTACAAAAAAGTTTTTGAGGTTTTTTGTTAGCGTTATGGCCATAAGACGTAAGCCTACAACCCTCGTCACGGGAACCTCATGCTTGTAGGTCCCTACACTACATATAATATAAAAAAGCAAAAAAGAAAATATCATTACTTACAGCAAGATGGAATTGCAGCTGTATATGGCTCAGGCCAAAAAACTACTACCACTCCAGCAGGATACAGCTAAACCCCCACTAGGTGGAGGCAACACAGGTGCAGGTGGAGCCATTCACACGCACTTCCAAATATGGAGGAGGTGATGGCTGGATGGTAAAACTGCACACTGGTGGCTTGCATAGAGCACTGTTCACACACTAGCAGACGCACAGTCACAAACCCGCAGCCTATTAGGTGACGCCCATACTATTAGATCAGGCGGGCTGCCAAGCCGTACCCCCACTGCGCGCTACGTAGGGACAGAAACTCTGATAGCAAGGCCTAACAAAAAGGGGCCTGGCTGTATCCTGTACAAAAAAGTTTTTGAGGTTTTTTGTTAGCGTTATGGCCATAAGACGTAAGCCTACAACCCTCGTCACGGGAACCTCATGCTTGTAGGTCCCTACACTACATATAATATAAAAAAGCAAAAAAGAAAATATCATTACTTACAGCAAGATGGAATTGCAGCTGTATATGGCTCAGGCCAAAAAACTACTACCACTCCAGCAGGATACAGCTAAACCCCCACTAGGTGGAGGCAACACAGGTGCAGGTGGAGCCATTCACACGCACTTCCAAATATGGAGGAGGTGATGGCTGGATGGTAAAACTGCACACTGGTGGCTTGCATAGAGCACTGTTCACACACTAGCAGACGCACAGTCACAAACCCGCAGCCTATTAGGTGACGCCCATACTATTAGATCAGGCGGGCTGCCAAGCCGTACCCCCACTGCGCGCTACGTAGGGACAGAAACTCTGATAGCAAGGCCTAACAAAAAGGGGCCTGGCTGTATCCTGTACAAAAAAGTTTTTGAGGTTTTTTGTTAGCGTTATGGCCATAAGACGTAAGCCTACAACCCTCGTCACGGGAACCTCATGCTTGTAGGTCCCTACACTACATATAATATAAAAAAGCAAAAAAGAAAATATCATTACTTACAGCAAGATGGAATTGCAGCTGTATATGGCTCAGGCCAAAAAACTACTACCACTCCAGCAGGATACAGCTAAACCCCCACTAGGTGGAGGCAACACAGGTGCAGGTGGAGCCATTCACACGCACTTCCAAATATGGAGGAGGTGATGGCTGGATGGTAAAACTGCACACTGGTGGCTTGCATAGAGCACTGTTCACACACTAGCAGACGCACAGTCACAAACCCGCAGCCTATTAGGTGACACCCATACTATTAGATCAGGCGGGCTGCCAAGCCGTACCCCCACTGCGCGCTACGTAGGGACAGAAACTCTGATAGCAAGGCCTAACAAAAAGGGGCCTGGCTGTATCCTGTACAAAAAAGTTTTTGAGGTTTTTTGTTAGCGTTATGGCCATAAGACGTAAGCCTACAACCCTCGTCACGGGAACCTCATGCTTGTAGGTCCCTACACTACATATAATATAAAAAAGCAAAAAAGAAAATATCATTACTTACAGCAAGATGGAATTGCAGCTGTATATGGCTCAGGCCAAAAAACTACTACCACTCCAGCAGGATACAGCTAAACCCCCACTAGGTGGAGGCAACGCAGGTGCAGGTGGAGCCATTCACACGCACTTCCAAATATGGAGGAGGTGATGGCTGGATGGTAAAACTGCACACTGGTGGCTTGCATAGAGCACTGTTCACACACTAGCAGACGCACAGTCACAAACCCGCAGCCTATTAGGTGACGCCCATACTATTAGATCAGGCGGGCTGCCAAGCCGTACCCCCACTGCGCGCTACGTAGGGACAGAAACTCTGATAGCAAGGCCTAACAAAAAGGGGCCTGGCTGTATCCTGTACAAAAAAGTTTTTGAGGTTTTTTGTTAGCGTTATGGCCATAAGACGTAAGCCTACAACCCTCGTCACGGGAACCTCATGCTTGTAGGTCCCTACACTACATATAATATAAAAAAGCAAAAAAGAAAATATCATTACTTACAGCAAGATGGAATTGCAGCTGTATATGGCTCAGGCCAAAAAACTACTACCACTCCAGCAGGATACAGCTAAACCCCCACTAGGTGGAGGCAACACAGGTGCAGGTGGAGCCATTCACACGCACTTCCAAATATGGAGGAGGTGATGGCTGGATGGTAAAACTGCACACTGGTGGCTTGCATAGAGCACTGTTCACACACTAGCAGACGCACAGTCACAAACCCGCAGCCTATTAGGTGACGCCCATACTATTAGATCAGGCGGGCTGCCAAGCCGTACCCCCACTGCGCGCTACGTAGGGACAGAAACTCTGATAGCAAGGCCTAACAAAAAGGGGCCTGGCTGTATCCTGTACAAAAAAGTTTTTGAGGTTTTTTGTTAGCGTTATGGCCATAAGACGTAAGCCTACAACCCTCGTCACGGGAACCTCATGCTTGTAGGTCCCTACACTACATATAATATAAAAAAGAAAATATCATTACTTACAGCAAGATGGAATTGCAGCTGTATATGGCTCAGGCCAAAAAAACTACTACCACTCCAGCAGGATACAGCTAAACCCCCACTAGGTGGAGGCAACACAGGTGCAGGTGGAGCCATTCACACGCACTTCCAAATATGGAGGAGGTGATGGCTGGATGGTAAAACTGCACACTGGTGGCTTGCATAGAGCACTGTTCACACACTAGCAGACGCACAGTCACAAACCCGCAGCCTATTAGGTGACGCCCATACTATTAGATCAGGCGGGCTGCCAAGCCGTACCCCCACTGCGCGCTACGTAGGGACAGAAACTCTGATAGCAAGGCCTAACAAAAAGGGGCCTGGCTGTATCCTGTACAAAAAAGTTTTTGAGGTTTTTTGTTAGCGTTATGGCCATAAGACGTAAGCCTACAACCCTCGTCACGGGAACCTCATGCTTGTAGGTCCCTACACTACATATAATATAAAAAAGCAAAAAAGAAAATATCATTACTTACAGCAAGATGGAATTGCAGCTGTATATGGCTCAGGCCAAAAAACTACTACCACTCCAGCAGGATACAGCTAAACCCCCACTAGGTGGAGGCAACACAGGTGCAGGTGGAGCCATTCACACGCACTTCCAAATATGGAGGAGGTGATGGCTGGATGGTAAAACTGCACACTGGTGGCTTGCATAGAGCACTGTTCACACACTAGCAGACGCACAGTCACAAACCCGCAGCCTATTAGGTGACGCCCATACTATTAGATCAGGCGGGCTGCCAAGCCGTACCCCCACTGCGCGCTACGTAGGGACAGAAACTCTGATAGCAAGGCCTAACAAAAAGGGGCCTGGCTGTATCCTGTACAAAAAAGTTTTTGAGGTTTTTTGTTAGCGTTATGGCCATAAGACGTAAGCCTACAACCCTCGTCACGGGAACCTCATGCTTGTAGGTCCCTACACTACATATAATATAAAAAAGCAAAAAAGAAAATATCATTACTTACAGCAAGATGGAATTGCAGCTGTATATGGCTCAGGCCAAAAAACTACTACCACTCCAGCAGGATACAGCTAAACCCCCACTAGGTGGAGGCAACACAGGTGCAGGTGGAGCCATTCACACGCACTTCCAAATATGGAGGAGGTGATGGCTGGATGGTAAAACTGCACACTGGTGGCTTGCATAGAGCACTGTTTACACACTAGCAGACGCACAGTCACAAACCCGCAGCCTATTAGGTGACGCCCATACTATTAGATCAGGCGGGCTGCCAAGCCGTACCCCCACTGCGCGCTACGTAGGGACAGAAACTCTGATAGCAAGGCCTAACAAAAAGGGGCCTGGCTGTATCCTGTACAAAAAAGTTTTTGAGGTTTTTTGTTAGCGTTATGGCCATAAGACGTAAGCCTACAACCCTCGTCACGGGAACCTCATGCTTGTAGGTCCCTACACTACATATAATATAAAAAAGCAAAAAAGAAAATATCATTACTTACAGCAAGATGGAATTGCAGCTGTATATGGCTCAGGCCAAAAAACTACTACCACTCCAGCAGGATACAGCTAAACCCCCACTAGGTGGAGGCAACACAGGTGCAGGTGGAGCCATTCACACGCACTTCCAAATATGGAGGAGGTGATGGCTGGATGGTAAAACTGCACACTGGTGGCTTGCATAGAGCACTGTTCACACACTAGCAGACGCACAGTCACAAACCCGCAGCCTATTAGGTGACGCCCATACTATTAGATCAGGCGGGCTGCCAAGCCGTACCCCCACTGCGCGCTACGTAGGGACAGAAACTCTGATAGCAAGGCCTAACAAAAAGGGGCCTGGCTGTATCCTGTACAAAAAAGTTTTTGAGGTTTTTTGTTAGCGTTATGGCCATAAGACGTAAGCCTACAACCCTCGTCACGGGAACCTCATGCTTGTAGGTCCCTACACTACATATAATATAAAAAAGCAAAAAAGAAAATATCATTACTTACAGCAAGATGGAATTGCAGCTGTATATGGCTCAGGCCAAAAAACTACTACCACTCCAGCAGGATACAGCTAAACCCCCACTAGGTGGAGGCAACACAGGTGCAGGTGGAGCCATTCACACGCACTTCCAAATATGGAGGAGGTGATGGCTGGATGGTAAAACTGCACACTGGTGGCTTGCATAGAGCACTGTTTACACACTAGCAGACGCACAGTCACAAACCCGCAGCCTATTAGGTGACGCCCATACTATTAGATCAGGCGGGCTGCCAAGCCGTACCCCCACTGCGCGCTACGTAGGGACAGAAACTCTGATAGCAAGGCCTAACAAAAAGGGGCCTGGCTGTATCCTGTACAAAAAAGTTTTTGAGGTTTTTTGTTAGCGTTATGGCCATAAGACGTAAGCCTACAACCCTCGTCACGGGAACCTCATGCTTGTAGGTCCCTACACTACATATAATATAAAAAAGCAAAAAAGAAAATATCATTACTTACAGCAAGATGGAATTGCAGCTGTATATGGCTCAGGCCAAAAAACTACTACCACTCCAGCAGGATACAGCTAAACCCCCACTAGGTGGAGGCAACACAGGTGCAGGTGGAGCCATTCACACGCACTTCCAAATATGGAGGAGGTGATGGCTGGATGGTAAAACTGCACACTGGTGGCTTGCATAGAGCACTGTTCACACACTAGCAGACGCACAGTCACAAACCCGCAGCCTATTAGGTGACGCCCATACTATTAGATCAGGCGGGCTGCCAAGCCGTACCCCCACTGCGCGCTACGTAGGGACAGAAACTCTGATAGCAAGGCCTAACAAAAAGGGGCCTGGCTGTATCCTGTACAAAAAAGTTTTTGAGGTTTTTTGTTAGCGTTATGGCCATAAGACGTAAGCCTACAACCCTCGTCACGGGAACCTCATGCTTGTAGGTCCCTACACTACATATAATATAAAAAAGAAAATATCATTACTTACAGCAAGATGGAATTGCAGCTGTATATGGCTCAGGCCAAAAAACTACTACCACTCCAGCAGGATACAGCTAAACCCCCACTAGGTGGAGGCAACACAGGTGCAGGTGGAGCCATTCACACGCACTTCCAAATATGGAGGAGGTGATGGCTGGATGGTAAAACTGCACACTGGTGGCTTGCATAGAGCACTGTTCACACACTAGCAGACGCACAGTCACAAACCCGCAGCCTATTAGGTGACGCCCATACTATTAGATCAGGCGGGCTGCCAAGCCGTACCCCCACTGCGCGCTACGTAGGGACAGAAACTCTGATAGCAAGGCCTAACAAAAAGGGGCCTGGCTGTATCCTGTACAAAAAAGTTTTTGAGGTTTTTTGTTAGCGTTATGGCCATAAGACGTAAGCCTACAACCCTCGTCACGGGAACCTCATGCTTGTAGGTCCCTACACTACATATAATATAAAAAAGCAAAAAAGAAAATATCATTACTTACAGCAAGATGGAATTGCAGCTGTATATGGCTCAGGCCAAAAAACTACTACCACTCCAGCAGGATACAGCTAAACCCCCACTAGGTGGAGGCAACACAGGTGCAGGTGGAGCCATTCACACGCACTTCCAAATATGGAGGAGGTGATGGCTGGATGGTAAAACTGCACACTGGTGGCTTGCATAGAGCACTGTTCACACACTAGCAGACGCACAGTCACAAACCCGCAGCCTATTAGGTGACGCCCATACTATTAGATCAGGCGGGCTGCCAAGCCGTACCCCCACTGCGCGCTACGTAGGGACAGAAACTCTGATAGCAAGGCCTAACAAAAAGGGGCCTGGCTGTATCCTGTACAAAAAAGTTTTTGAGGTTTTTTGTTAGCGTTATGGCCATAAGACGTAAGCCTACAACCCTCGTCACGGGAACCTCATGCTTGTAGGTCCCTACACTACATATAATATAAAAAAGCAAAAAAGAAAATATCATTACTTACAGCAAGATGGAATTGCAGCTGTATATGGCTCAGGCCAAAAAACTACTACCACTCCAGCAGGATACAGCTAAACCCCCACTAGGTGGAGGCAACACAGGTGCAGGTGGAGCCATTCACACGCACTTCCAAATATGGAGGAGGTGATGGCTGGATGGTAAAACTGCACACTGGTGGCTTGCATAGAGCACTGTTTACACACTAGCAGACGCACAGTCACAAACCCGCAGCCTATTAGGTGACGCCCATACTATTAGATCAGGCGGGCTGCCAAGCCGTACCCCCACTGCGCGCTACGTAGGGACAGAAACTCTGATAGCAAGGCCTAACAAAAAGGGGCCTGGCTGTATCCTGTACAAAAAAGTTTTTGAGGTTTTTTGTTAGCGTTATGGCCATAAGACGTAAGCCTACAACCCTCGTCACGGGAACCTCATGCTTGTAGGTCCCTACACTACATATAATATAAAAAAGCAAAAAAGAAAATATCATTACTTACAGCAAGATGGAATTGCAGCTGTATATGGCTCAGGCCAAAAAACTACTACCACTCCAGCAGGATACAGCTAAACCCCCACTAGGTGGAGGCAACACAGGTGCAGGTGGAGCCATTCACACGCACTTCCAAATATGGAGGAGGTGATGGCTGGATGGTAAAACTGAACACTGGTGGCTTGCATAGAGCACTGTTCACACACTAGCAGACGCACAGTCACAAACCCGCAGCCTATTAGGTGACGCCCATACTATTAGATCAGGCGGGCTGCCAAGCCGTACCCCCACTGCGCGCTACGTAGGGACAGAAACTCTGATAGCAAGGCCTAACAAAAAGGGGCCTGGCTGTATCCTGTACAAAAAAGTTTTTGAGGTTTTTTGTTAGCGTTATGGCCATAAGACGTAAGCCTACAACCCTCGTCACGGGAACCTCATGCTTGTAGGTCCCTACACTACATATAATATAAAAAAGAAAATATCATTACTTACAGCAAGATGGAATTGCAGCTGTATATGGCTCAGGCCAAAAAACTACTACCACTCCAGCAGGATACAGCTAAACCCCCACTAGGTGGAGGCAACACAGGTGCAGGTGGAGCCATTCACACGCACTTCCAAATATGGAGGAGGTGATGGCTGGATGGTAAAACTGCACACTGGTGGCTTGCATAGAGCACTGTTCACACACTAGCAGACGCACAGTCACAAACCCGCAGCCTATTAGGTGACGCCCATACTATTAGATCAGGCGGGCTGCCAAGCCGTACCCCCACTGCGCGCTACGTAGGGACAGAAACTCTGATAGCAAGGCCTAACAAAAAGGGGCCTGGCTGTATCCTGTACAAAAAAGTTTTTGAGGTTTTTTGTTAGCGTTATGGCCATAAGACGTAAGCCTACAACCCTCGTCACGGGAACCTCATGCTTGTAGGTCCCTACACTACATATAATATAAAAAAGCAAAAAAGAAAATATCATTACTTACAGCAAGATGGAATTGCAGCTGTATATGGCTCAGGCCAAAAAACTACTACCACTCCAGCAGGATACAGCTAAACCCCCACTAGGTGGAGGCAACACAGGTGCAGGTGGAGCCATTCACACGCACTTCCAAATATGGAGGAGGTGATGGCTGGATGGTAAAACTGCACACTGGTGGCTTGCATAGAGCACTGTTCACACACTAGCAGACGCACAGTCACAAACCCGCAGCCTATTAGGTGACGCCCATACTATTAGATCAGGCGGGCTGCCAAGCCGTACCCCCACTGCGCGCTACGTAGGGACAGAAACTCTGATAGCAAGGCCTAACAAAAAGGGGCCTGGCTGTATCCTGTACAAAAAAGTTTTTGAGGTTTTTTGTTAGCGTTATGGCCATAAGACGTAAGCCTACAACCCTCGTCACGGGAACCTCATGCTTGTAGGTCCCTACACTACATATAATATAAAAAAGCAAAAAAGAAAATATCATTACTTACAGCAAGATGGAATTGCAGCTGTATATGGCTCAGGCCAAAAAACTACTACCACTCCAGCAGGATACAGCTAAACCCCCACTAGGTGGAGGCAACACAGGTGCAGGTGGAGCCATTCACACGCACTTCCAAATATGGAGGAGGTGATGGCTGGATGGTAAAACTGCACACTGGTGGCTTGCATAGAGCACTGTTCACACACTAGCAGACGCACAGTCACAAACCCGCAGCCTATTAGGTGACGCCCATACTATTAGATCAGGCGGGCTGCCAAGCCAAACCCCCACTGCGCGCTACGTAGGGACAGAAACTCTGATAGCAAGGCCTAACAAAAAGGGGCCTGGCTGTATCCTGTACAAAAAAGTTTTTGAGGTTTTTTGTTAGCGTTATGGCCATAAGACGTAAGCCTACAACCCTCGTCACGGGAACCTCATGCTTGTAGGTCCCTACACTACATATAATATAAAAAAGCAAAAAAGAAAATATCATTACTTACAGCAAGATGGAATTGCAGCTGTATATGGCTCAGGCCAAAAAACTACTACCACTCCAGCAGGATACAGCTAAACCCCCACTAGGTGGAGGCAACACAGGTGCAGGTGGAGCCATTCACACGCACTTCCAAATATGGAGGAGGTGATGGCTGGATGGTAAAACTGCACACTGGTGGCTTGCATAGAGCACTGTTCACACACTAGCAGACGCACAGTCACAAACCCGCAGCCTATTAGGTGACGCCCATACTATTAGATCAGGCGGGCTGCCAAGCCGTACCCCCACTGCGCGCTACGTAGGGACAGAAACTCTGATAGCAAGGCCTAACAAAAAGGGGCCTGGCTGTATCCTGTACAAAAAAGTTTTTGAGGTTTTTTGTTAGCGTTATGGCCATAAGACGTAAGCCTACAACCCTCGTCACGGGAACCTCATGCTTGTAGGTCCCTACACTACATATAATATAAAAAAGAAAATATCATTACTTACAGCAAGATGGAATTGCAGCTGTATATGGCTCAGGCCAAAAAACTACTACCACTCCAGCAGGATACAGCTAAACCCCCACTAGGTGGAGGCAACACAGGTGCAGGTGGAGCCATTCACACGCACTTCCAAATATGGAGGAGGTGATGGCTGGATGGTAAAACTGCACACTGGTGGCTTGCATAGAGCACTGTTCACACACTAGCAGACGCACAGTCACAAACCCGCAGCCTATTAGGTGACGCCCATACTATTAGATCAGGCGGGCTGCCAAGCCGTACCCCCACTGCGCGCTACGTAGGGACAGAAACTCTGATAGCAAGGCCTAACAAAAAGGGGCCTGGCTGTATCCTGTACAAAAAAGTTTTTGAGGTTTTTTGTTAGCGTTATGGCCATAAGACGTAAGCCTACAACCCTCGTCACGGGAACCTCATGCTTGTAGGTCCCTACACTACATATAATATAAAAAAGCAAAAAAGAAAATATCATTACTTACAGCAAGATGGAATTGCAGCTGTATATGGCTCAGGCCAAAAAACTACTACCACTCCAAGCAGGATACAGCTAAACCCCCACTAGGTGGAGGCAACACAGGTGCAGGTGGAGCCATTCACACGCACTTCCAAATATGGAGGAGGTGATGGCTGGATGGTAAAACTGCACACTGGTGGCTTGCATAGAGCACTGTTCACACACTAGCAGACGCACAGTCACAAACCCGCAGCCTATTAGGTGACGCCCATACTATTAGATCAGGCGGGCTGCCAAGCCGTACCCCCACTGCGCGCTACGTAGGGACAGAAACTCTGATAGCAAGGCCTAACAAAAAGGGGCCTGGCTGTATCCTGTACAAAAAAGTTTTTGAGGTTTTTTGTTAGCGTTATGGCCATAAGACGTAAGCCTACAACCCTCGTCACGGGAACCTCATGCTTGTAGGTCCCTACACTACATATAATATAAAAAAGCAAAAAAGAAAATATCATTACTTACAGCAAGATGGAATTGCAGCTGTATATGGCTCAGGCCAAAAAACTACTACCACTCCAGCAGGATACAGCTAAACCCCCACTAGGTGGAGGCAACACAGGTGCAGGTGGAGCCATTCACACGCACTTCCAAATATGGAGGAGGTGATGGCTGGATGGTAAAACTGCACACTGGTGGCTTGCATAGAGCACTGTTCACACACTAGCAGACGCACAGTCACAAACCCGCAGCCTATTAGGTGACGCCCATACTATTAGATCAGGCGGGCTGCCAAGCCGTACCCCCACTGCGCGCTACGTAGGGACAGAAACTCTGATAGCAAGGCCTAACAAAAAGGGGCCTGGCTGTATCCTGTACAAAAAAGTTTTTGAGGTTTTTTGTTAGCGTTATGGCCATAAGACGTAAGCCTACAACCCTCGTCACGGGAACCTCATGCTTGTAGGTCCCTACACTACATATAATATAAAAAAGCAAAAAAGAAAATATCATTACTTACAGCAAGATGGAATTGCAGCTGTATATGGCTCAGGCCAAAAAACTACTACCACTCCAGCAGGATACAGCTAAACCCCCACTAGGTGGAGGCAACACAGGTGCAGGTGGAGCCATTCACACGCACTTCCAAATATGGAGGAGGTGATGGCTGGATGGTAAAACTGCACACTGGTGGCTTGCATAGAGCACTGTTCACACACTAGCAGACGCACAGTCACAAACCCGCAGCCTATTAGGTGACGCCCATACTATTAGATCAGGCGGGCTGCCAAGCCGTACCCCCACTGCGCGCTACGTAGGGACAGAAACTCTGATAGCAAGGCCTAACAAAAAGGGGCCTGGCTGTATCCTGTACAAAAAAGTTTTGAGGTTTTTTGTTAGCGTTATGGCCATAAGACGTAAGCCTACAACCCTCGTCACGGGAACCTCATGCTTGTAGGTCCCTACACTACATATAATATAAAAAAGCAAAAAAGAAAATATCATTACTTACAGCAAGATGGAATTGCAGCTGTATATGGCTCAGGCCAAAAAACTACTACCACTCCAGCAGGATACAGCTAAACCCCCACTAGGTGGAGGCAACACAGGTGCAGGTGGAGCCATTCACACGCACTTCCAAATATGGAGGAGGTGATGGCTGGATGGTAAAACTGCACACTGGTGGCTTGCATAGAGCACTGTTCACACACTAGCAGACGCACAGTCACAAACCCGCAGCTATTAGGTGACGCCCATACTATTAGATCAGGCGGGCTGCCAAGCCAAACCCCCACTGCGCGCTACGTAGGGACAGAAACTCTGATAGCAAGGCCTAACAAAAAGGGGCCTGGCTGTATCCTGTACAAAAAAGTTTTTGAGGTTTTTTGTTAGCGTTATGGCCATAAGACGTAAGCCTACAACCCTCGTCACGGGAACCTCATGCTTGTAGGTCCCTACACTACATATAATATAAAAAAGCAAAAAAGAAAATATCATTACTTACAGCAAGATGGAATTGCAGCTGTATATGGCTCAGGCCAAAAAACTACTACCACTCCAGCAGGATACAGCTAAACCCCCACTAGGTGGAGGCAACACAGGTGCAGGTGGAGCCATTCACACGCACTTCCAAATATGGAGGAGGTGATGGCTGGATGGTAAAACTGCACACTGGTGGCTTGCATAGAGCACTGTTCACACACTAGCAGACGCACAGTCACAAACCCGCAGCCTATTAGGTGACGCCCATACTATTAGATCAGGCGGGCTGCCAAGCCGTACCCCCACTGCGCGCTACGTAGGGACAGAAACTCTGATAGCAAGGCCTAACAAAAAGGGGCCTGGCTGTATCCTGTACAAAAAAGTTTTTGAGGTTTTTTGTTAGCGTTATGGCCATAAGACGTAAGCCTACAACCCTCGTCACGGGAACCTCATGCTTGTAGGTCCCTACACTACATATAATATAAAAAAGAAAATATCATTACTTACAGCAAGATGGAATTGCAGCTGTATATGGCTCAGGCCAAAAAACTACTACCACTCCAGCAGGATACAGCTAAACCCCCACTAGGTGGAGGCAACACAGGTGCAGGTGGAGCCATTCACACGCACTTCCAAATATGGAGGAGGTGATGGCTGGATGGTAAAACTGCACACTGGTGGCTTGCATAGAGCACTGTTCACACACTAGCAGACGCACAGTCACAAACCCGCAGCCTATTAGGTGACGCCCATACTATTAGATCAGGCGGGCTGCCAAGCCGTACCCCCACTGCGCGCTACGTAGGGACAGAAACTCTGATAGCAAGGCCTAACAAAAAGGGGCCTGGCTGTATCCTGTACAAAAAAGTTTTTGAGGTTTTTTGTTAGCGTTATGGCCATAAGACGTAAGCCTACAACCCTCGTCACGGGAACCTCATGCTTGTAGGTCCCTACACTACATATAATATAAAAAAGCAAAAAAGAAAATATCATTACTTACAGCAAGATGGAATTGCAGCTGTATATGGCTCAGGCCAAAAAACTACTACCACTCCAGCAGGATACAGCTAAACCCCCACTAGGTGGAGGCAACACAGGTGCAGGTGGAGCCATTCACACGCACTTCCAAATATGGAGGAGGTGATGGCTGGATGGTAAAACTGCACACTGGTGGCTTGCATAGAGCACTGTTCACACACTAGCAGACGCACAGTCACAAACCCGCAGCCTATTAGGTGACGCCCATACTATTAGATCAGGCGGGCTGCCAAGCCGTACCCCCACTGCGCGCTACGTAGGGACAGAAACTCTGATAGCAAGGCCTAACAAAAAGGGGCCTGGCTGTATCCTGTACAAAAAAGTTTTTGAGGTTTTTTGTTAGCGTTATGGCCATAAGACGTAAGCCTACAACCCTCGTCACGGGAACCTCATGCTTGTAGGTCCCTACACTACATATAATATAAAAAAGAAAATATCATTACTTACAGCAAGATGGAATTGCAGCTGTATATGGCTCAGGCCAAAAAAACTACTACCACTCCAGCAGGATACAGCTAAACCCCCACTAGGTGGAGGCAACACAGGTGCAGGTGGAGCCATTCACACGCACTTCCAAATATGGAGGAGGTGATGGCTGGATGGTAAAACTGCACACTGGTGGCTTGCATAGAGCACTGTTCACACACTAGCAGACACACAGTAACAAACCCGCAGCCTATTAGGTGACGCCCATACTATTAGATCAGGCGGGCTGCCAAGCCGTACCCCCACTGCGCGCTACGTAGGGACAGAAACTCTGATAGCAAGGCCTAACAAAAAGGGGCCTGGCTGTATCCTGTACAAAAAAGTTTTTGAGGTTTTTTGTTAGCGTTATGGCCATAAGACGTAAGCCTACAACCCTCGTCACGGGAACCTCATGCTTGTAGGTCCCTACACTACATATAATATAAAAAAGCAAAAAAGAAAATATCATTACTTACAGCAAGATGGAATTGCAGCTGTATATGGCTCAGGCCAAAAAACTACTACCACTCCAGCAGGATACAGCTAAACCCCCACTAGGTGGAGGCAACACAGGTGCAGGTGGAGCCATTCACACGCACTTCCAAATATGGAGGAGGTGATGGCTGGATGGTAAAACTGCACACTGGTGGCTTGCATAGAGCACTGTTCACACACTAGCAGACGCACAGTCACAAACCCGCAGCCTATTAGGTGACGCCCATACTATTAGATCAGGCGGGCTGCCAAGCCGTACCCCCACTGCGCGCTACGTAGGGACAGAAACTCTGATAGCAAGGCCTAACAAAAAGGGGCCTGGCTGTATCCTGTACAAAAAAGTTTTTGAGGTTTTTTGTTAGCGTTATGGCCATAAGACGTAAGCCTACAACCCTCGTCACGGGAACCTCATGCTTGTAGGTCCCTACACTACATATAATATAAAAAAGCAAAAAAGAAAATATCATTACTTACAGCAAGATGGAATTGCAGCTGTGTATGGCTCAGGCCAAAAAACTACTACCACTCCAGCAGGATACAGCTAAACCCCCACTAGGTGGAGGCAACACAGGTGCAGGTGGAGCCATTCACACGCACTTCCAAATATGGAGGAGGTGATGGCTGGATGGTAAAACTGCACACTGGTGGCTTGCATAGAGCACTGTTCACACACTAGCAGACGCACAGTCACAAACCCGCAGCCTATTAGGTGACGCCCATACTATTAGATCAGGCGGGCTGCCAAGCCGTACCCCCACTGCGCGCTACGTAGGGACAGAAACTCTGATAGCAAGGCCTAACAAAAAGGGGCCTGGCTGTATCCTGTACAAAAAAGTTTTTGAGGTTTTTTGTTAGCGTTATGGCCATAAGACGTAAGCCTACAACCCTCGTCACGGGAACCTCATGCTTGTAGGTCCCTACACTACATATAATATAAAAAAGAAAATATCATTACTTACAGCAAGATGGAATTGCAGCTGTATATGGCTCAGGCCAAAAAAACTACTACCACTCCAGCAGGATACAGCTAAACCCCCACTAGGTGGAGGCAACACAGGTGCAGGTGGAGCCATTCACACGCACTTCCAAATATGGAGGAGGTGATGGCTGGATGGTAAAACTGCACACTGGTGGCTTGCATAGAGCACTGTTCACACACTAGCAGACACACAGTAACAAACCCGCAGCCTATTAGGTGACGCCCATACTATTAGATCAGGCGGGCTGCCAAGCCGTACCCCCACTGCGCGCTACGTAGGGACAGAAACTCTGATAGCAAGGCCTAACAAAAAGGGGCCTGGCTGTATCCTGTACAAAAAAGTTTTTGAGGTTTTTTGTTAGCGTTATGGCCATAAGACGTAAGCCTACAACCCTCGTCACGGGAACCTCATGCTTGTAGGTCCCTACACTACATATAATATAAAAAAGCAAAAAAGAAAATATCATTACTTACAGCAAGATGGAATTGCAGCTGTATATGGCTCAGGCCAAAAAACTACTACCACTCCAGCAGGATACAGCTAAACCCCCACTAGGTGGAGGCAACACAGGTGCAGGTGGAGCCATTCACACGCACTTCCAAATATGGAGGAGGTGATGGCTGGATGGTAAAACTGCACACTGGTGGCTTGCATAGAGCACTGTTCACACACTAGCAGACGCACAGTCACAAACCCGCAGCCTATTAGGTGACGCCCATACTATTAGATCAGGCGGGCTGCCAAGCCGTACCCCCACTGCGCGCTACGTAGGGACAGAAACTCTGATAGCAAGGCCTAACAAAAAGGGGCCTGGCTGTATCCTGTACAAAAAAGTTTTTGAGGTTTTTTGTTAGCGTTATGGCCATAAGACGTAAGCCTACAACCCTCGTCACGGGAACCTCATGCTTGTAGGTCCCTACACTACATATAATATAAAAAAGCAAAAAAGAAAATATCATTACTTACAGCAAGATGGAATTGCAGCTGTATATGGCTCAGGCCAAAAAAACTACTACCACTCCAGCAGGATACAGCTAAACCCCCACTAGGTGGAGGCAACACAGGTGCAGGTGGAGCCATTCACACGCACTTCCAAATATGGAGGAGGTGATGGCTGGATGGTAAAACTGCACACTGGTGGCTTGCATAGAGCACTGTTCACACACTAGCAGACGCACAGTCACAAACCCGCAGCCTATTAGGTGACGCCCATACTATTAGATCAGGCGGGCTGCCAAGCCGTACCCCCACTGCGCGCTACGTAGGGACAGAAACTCTGATAGCAAGGCCTAACAAAAAGGGGCCTGGCTGTATCCTGTACAAAAAAGTTTTTGAGGTTTTTTGTTAGCGTTATGGCCATAAGACGTAAGCCTACAACCCTCATCACGGGAACCTCATGCTTGTAGGTCCCTACACTACATATAATATAAAAAAGAAAATATCATTACTTACAGCAAGATGGAATTGCAGCTGTATATGGCTCAGGCCAAAAAACTACTACCACTCCAGCAGGATACAGCTAAACCCCCACTAGGTGGAGGCAACACAGGTGCAGGTGGAGCCATTCACACGCACTTCCAAATATGGAGGAGGTGATGGCTGGATGGTAAAACTGCACACTGGTGGCTTGCATAGAGCACTGTTCACACACTAGCAGACGCACAGTCACAAACCCGCAGCCTATTAGGTGACGCCCATACTATTAGATCAGGCGGGCTGCCAAGCCGTACCCCCACTGCGCGCTACGTAGGGACAGAAACTCTGATAGCAAGGCCTAACAAAAATGGGCCTGGCTGTATCCTGTACAAAAAAGTTTTTGAGGTTTTTTGTTAGCGTTATGGCCATAAGACGTAAGCCTACAACCCTCGTCACGGGAACCTCATGCTTGTAGGTCCCTACACTACATATAATATAAAAAAGCAAAAAAGAAAATATCATTACTTACAGCAAGATGGAATTGCAGCTGTATATGGCTCAGGCCAAAAAACTACTACCACTCCAGCAGGATACAGCTAAACCCCCACTAGGTGGAGGCAACACAGGTGCAGGTGGAGCCATTCACACGCACTTCCAAATATGGAGGAGGTGATGGCTGGATGGTAAAACTGCACACTGGTGGCTTGCATAGAGCACTGTTCACACACTAGCAGACGCACAGTCACAAACCCGCAGCCTATTAGGTGACGCCCATACTATTAGATCAGGCGGGCTGCCAAGCCGTACCCCCACTGCGCGCTACGTAGGGACAGAAACTCTGATAGCAAGGCCTAACAAAAAGGGGCCTGGCTGTATCCTGTACAAAAAAGTTTTTGAGGTTTTTTGTTAGCGTTATGGCCATAAGACGTAAGCCTACAACCCTCGTCACGGGAACCTCATGCTTGTAGGTCCCTACACTACATATAATATAAAAAAGCAAAAAAGAAAATATCATTACTTACAGCAAGATGGAATTGCAGCTGTATATGGCTCAGGCCAAAAAACTACTACCACTCCAGCAGGATACAGCTAAACCCCCACTAGGTGGAGGCAACACAGGTGCAGGTGGAGCCATTCACACGCACTTCCAAATATGGAGGAGGTGATGGCTGGATGGTAAAACTGCACACTGGTGGCTTGCATAGAGCACTGTTTACACACTAGCAGACGCACAGTCACAAACCCGCAGCCTATTAGGTGACGCCCATACTATTAGATCAGGCGGGCTGCCAAGCCGTACCCCCACTGCGCGCTACGTAGGGACAGAAACTCTGATAGCAAGGCCTAACAAAAAGGGGCCTGGCTGTATCCTGTACAAAAAAGTTTTTGAGGTTTTTTGTTAGCGTTATGGCCATAAGACGTAAGCCTACAACCCTCGTCACGGGAACCTCATGCTTGTAGGTCCCTACACTACATATAATATAAAAAAGCAAAAAAGAAAATATCATTACTTACAGCAAGATGGAATTGCAGCTGTATATGGCTCAGGCCAAAAAACTACTACCACTCCAGCAGGATACAGCTAAACCCCCACTAGGTGGAGGCAACACAGGTGCAGGTGGAGCCATTCACACGCACTTCCAAATATGGAGGAGGTGATGGCTGGATGGTAAAACTGCACACTGGTGGCTTGCATAGAGCACTGTTCACACACTAGCAGACGCACAGTCACAAACCCGCAGCCTATTAGGTGACGCCCATACTATTAGATCAGGCGGGCTGCCAAGCCGTACCCCCACTGCGCGCTACGTAGGGACAGAAACTCTGATAGCAAGGCCTAACAAAAAGGGGCCTGGCTGTATCCTGTACAAAAAAGTTTTTGAGGTTTTTTGTTAGCGTTATGGCCATAAGACGTAAGCCTACAACCCTCGTCACGGGAACCTCATGCTTGTAGGTCCCTACACTACATATAATATAAAAAAGCAAAAAAGAAAATATCATTACTTACAGCAAGATGGAATTGCAGCTGTATATGGCTCAGGCCAAAAAACTACTACCACTCCAGCAGGATACAGCTAAACCCCCACTAGGTGGAGGCAACACAGGTGCAGGTGGAGCCATTCACACGCACTTCCAAATATGGAGGAGGTGATGGCTGGATGGTAAAACTGCACACTGGTGGCTTGCATAGAGCACTGTTTACACACTAGCAGACGCACAGTCACAAACCCGCAGCCTATTAGGTGACGCCCATACTATTAGATCAGGCGGGCTGCCAAGCCGTACCCCCACTGCGCGCTACGTAGGGACAGAAACTCTGATAGCAAGGCCTAACAAAAAGGGGCCTGGCTGTATCCTGTACAAAAAAGTTTTTGAGGTTTTTTGTTAGCGTTATGGCCATAAGACGTAAGCCTACAACCCTCGTCACGGGAACCTCATGCTTGTAGGTCCCTACACTACATATAATATAAAAAAGCAAAAAAGAAAATATCATTACTTACAGCAAGATGGAATTGCAGCTGTATATGGCTCAGGCCAAAAAACTACTACCACTCCAGCAGGATACAGCTAAACCCCCACTAGGTGGAGGCAACACAGGTGCAGGTGGAGCCATTCACACGCACTTCCAAATATGGAGGAGGTGATGGCTGGATGGTAAAACTGCACACTGGTGGCTTGCATAGAGCACTGTTCACACACTAGCAGACGCACAGTCACAAACCCGCAGCCTATTAGGTGACGCCCATACTATTAGATCAGGCGGGCTGCCAAGCCGTACCCCCACTGCGCGCTACGTAGGGACAGAAACTCTGATAGCAAGGCCTAACAAAAAGGGGCCTGGCTGTATCCTGTACAAAAAAGTTTTTGAGGTTTTTTGTTAGCGTTATGGCCATAAGACGTAAGCCTACAACCCTCGTCACGGGAACCTCATGCTTGTAGGTCCCTACACTACATATAATATAAAAAAGCAAAAAAGAAAATATCATTACTTACAGCAAGATGGAATTGCAGCTGTATATGGCTCAGGCCAAAAAACTACTACCACTCCAGCAGGATACAGCTAAACCCCCACTAGGTGGAGGCAACACAGGTGCAGGTGGAGCCATTCACACGCACTTCCAAATATGGAGGAGGTGATGGCTGGATGGTAAAACTGCACACTGGTGGCTTGCATAGAGCACTGTTCACACACTAGCAGACGCACAGTCACAAACCCGCAGCCTATTAGGTGACGCCCATACTATTAGATCAGGCGGGCTGCCAAGCCGTACCCCCACTGCGCGCTACGTAGGGACAGAAACTCTGATAGCAAGGCCTAACAAAAAGGGGCCTGGCTGTATCCTGTACAAAAAAGTTTTTGAGGTTTTTTGTTAGCGTTATGGCCATAAGACGTAAGCCTACAACCCTCGTCACGGGAACCTCATGCTTGTAGGTCCCTACACTACATATAATATAAAAAAGCAAAAAAGAAAATATCATTACTTACAGCAAGATGGAATTGCAGCTGTATATGGCTCAGGCCAAAAAACTACTACCACTCCAGCAGGATACAGCTAAACCCCCACTAGGTGGAGGCAACACAGGTGCAGGTGGAGCCATTCACACGCACTTCCAAATATGGAGGAGGTGATGGCTGGATGGTAAAACTGCACACTGGTGGCTTGCATAGAGCACTGTTCACACACTAGCAGACGCACAGTCACAAACCCGCAGCCTATTAGGTGACGCCCATACTATTAGATCAGGCGGGCTGCCAAGCCGTACCCCCACTGCGCGCTACGTAGGGACAGAAACTCTGATAGCAAGGCCTAACAAAAAGGGGCCTGGCTGTATCCTGTACAAAAAAGTTTTTGAGGTTTTTTGTTAGCGTTATGGCCATAAGACGTAAGCCTACAACCCTCGTCACGGGAACCTCATGCTTGTAGGTCCCTACACTACATATAATATAAAAAAGAAAATATCATTACTTACAGCAAGATGGAATTGCAGCTGTATATGGCTGAGGCCAAAAAAACTACTACCACTCCAGCAGGATACAGCTAAACCCCCACTAGGTGGAGGCAACACAGGTGCAGGTGGAGCCATTCACACGCACTTCCAAATATGGAGGAGGTGATGGCTGGATGGTAAAACTGCACACTGGTGGCTTGCATAGAGCACTGTTCACACACTAGCAGACACACAGTCACAAACCCGCAGCCTATTAGGTGACGCCCATACTATTAGATCAGGCGGGCTGCCAAGCCGTACCCCCACTGCGCGCTACGTAGGGACAGAAACTCTGATAGCAAGGCCTAACAAAAAGGGGCCTGGCTGTATCCTGTACAAAAAAGTTTTTGAGGTTTTTTGTTAGCGTTATGGCCATAAGACGTAAGCCTACAACCCTCGTCACGGGAACCTCATGCTTGTAGGTCCCTACACTACATATAATATAAAAAAGCAAAAAAGAAAATATCATTACTTACAGCAAGATGGAATTGCAGCTGTATATGGCTCAGGCCAAAAAACTACTACCACTCCAGCAGGATACAGCTAAACCCCCACTAGGTGGAGGCAACACAGGTGCAGGTGGAGCCATTCACACGCACTTCCAAATATGGAGGAGGTGATGGCTGGATGGTAAAACTGCACACTGGTGGCTTGCATAGAGCACTGTTCACACACTAGCAGACGCACAGTCACAAACCCGCAGCCTATTAGGTGACGCCCATACTATTAGATCAGGCGGGCTGCCAAGCCGTACCCCCACTGCGCGCTACGTAGGGACAGAAACTCTGATAGCAAGGCCTAACAAAAAGGGGCCTGGCTGTATCCTGTACAAAAAAGTTTTTGAGGTTTTTTGTTAGCGTTATGGCCATAAGACGTAAGCCTACAACCCTCGTCACGGGAACCTCATGCTTGTAGGTCCCTACACTACATATAATATAAAAAAGCAAAAAAGAAAATATCATTACTTACAGCAAGATGGAATTGCAGCTGTATATGGCTCAGGCCAAAAAAACTACTACCACTCCAGCAGGATACAGCTAAACCCCCACTAGGTGGAGGCAACACAGGTGCAGGTGGAGCCATTCACACGCACTTCCAAATATGGAGGAGGTGATGGCTGGATGGTAAAACTGCACACTGGTGGCTTGCATAGAGCACTGTTCACACACTAGCAGACGCACAGTCACAAACCCGCAGCCTATTAGGTGACGCCCATACTATTAGATCAGGCGGGCTGCCAAGCTGTACCCCCACTGCGCGCTACGTAGGGACAGAAACTCTGATAGCAAGGCCTAACAAAAAGGGGCCTGGCTGTATCCTGTACAAAAAAGTTTTTGAGGTTTTTTGTTAGCGTTATGGCCATAAGACGTAAGCCTACAACCCTCATCACGGGAACCTCATGCTTGTAGGTCCCTACACTACATATAATATAAAAAAGAAAATATCATTACTTACAGCAAGATGGAATTGCAGCTGTATATGGCTCAGGCCAAAAAACTACTACCACTCCAGCAGGATACAGCTAAACCCCCACTAGGTGGAGGCAACACAGGTGCAGGTGGAGCCATTCACACGCACTTCCAAATATGGAGGAGGTGATGGCTGGATGGTAAAACTGCACACTGGTGGCTTGCATAGAGCACTGTTCACACACTAGCAGACGCACAGTCACAAACCCGCAGCCTATTAGGTGACGCCCATACTATTAGATCAGGCGGGCTGCCAAGCCGTACCCCCACTGCGCGCTACGTAGGGACAGAAACTCTGATAGCAAGGCCTAACAAAAAGGGGCCTGGCTGTATCCTGTACAAAAAAGTTTTTGAGGTTTTTTGTTAGCGTTATGGCCATAAGACGTAAGCCTACAACCCTCGTCACGGGAACCTCATGCTTGTAGGTCCCTACACTACATATAATATAAAAAAGCAAAAAAGAAAATATCATTACTTACAGCAAGATGGAATTGCAGCTGTATATGGCTCAGGCCAAAAAACTACTACCACTCCAGCAGGATACAGCTAAACCCCCACTAGGTGGAGGCAACACAGGTGCAGGTGGAGCCATTCACACGCACTTCCAAATATGGAGGAGGTGATGGCTGGATGGTAAAACTGCACACTGGTGGCTTGCATAGAGCACTGTTCACACACTAGCAGACGCACAGTCACAAACCCGCAGCCTATTAGGTGACGCCCATACTATTAGATCAGGCGGGCTGCCAAGCCGTACCCCCACTGCGCGCTACGTAGGGACAGAAACTCTGATAGCAAGGCCTAACAAAAAGGGGCCTGGCTGTATCCTGTACAAAAAAGTTTTTGAGGTTTTTTGTTAGCGTTATGGCCATAAGACGTAAGCCTACAACCCTCGTCACGGGAACCTCATGCTTGTAGGTCCCTACACTACATATAATATAAAAAAGCAAAAAAGAAAATATCATTACTTACAGCAAGATGGAATTGCAGCTGTATATGGCTCAGGCCAAAAAACTACTACCACTCCAGCAGGATACAGCTAAACCCCCACTAGGTGGAGGCAACACAGGTGCAGGTGGAGCCATTCACACGCACTTCCAAATATGGAGGAGGTGATGGCTGGATGGTAAAACTGCACACTGGTGGCTTGCATAGAGCACTGTTCACACACTAGCAGACGCACAGTCACAAACCCGCAGCCTATTAGGTGACGCCCATACTATTAGATCAGGCGGGCTGCCAAGCCGTACCCCCACTGCGCGCTACGTAGGGACAGAAACTCTGATAGCAAGGCCTAACAAAAAGGGGCCTGGCTGTATCCTGTACAAAAAAGTTTTTGAGGTTTTTTGTTAGCGTTATGGCCATAAGACGTAAGCCTACAACCCTCGTCACGGGAACCTCATGCTTGTAGGTCCCTACACTACATATAATATAAAAAAGAAAATATCATTACTTACAGCAAGATGGAATTGCAGCTGTATATGGCTCAGGCCAAAAAACTACTACCACTCCAGCAGGATACAGCTAAACCCCCACTAGGTGGAGGCAACACAGGTGCAGGTGGAGCCATTCACACGCACTTCCAAATATAAGGAGGTGATGGCTGGATGGTAAAACTGCACACTGGTGGCTTGCATAGAGCACTGTTCACACACTAGCAGACGCACAGTCACAAACCCGCAGCCTATTAGGTGACGCCCATACTATTAGATCAGGCGGGCTGCCAAGCCGTACCCCCACTGCGCGCTACGTAGGGACAGAAACTCTGATAGCAAGGCCTAACAAAAAGGGGCCTGGCTGTATCCTGTACAAAAAAGTTTTTGAGGTTTTTTGTTAGCGTTATGGCCATAAGACGTAAGCCTACAACCCTCATCACGGGAACCTCATGCTTGTAGGTCCCTACACTACATATAATATAAAAAAGAAAATATCATTACTTACAGCAAGATGGAATTGCAGCTGTATATGGCTCAGGCCAAAAAACTACTACCACTCCAGCAGGATACAGCTAAACCCCCACTAGGTGGAGGCAACACAGGTGCAGGTGGAGCCATTCACACGCACTTCCAAATATGGAGGAGGTGATGGCTGGATGGTAAAACTGCACACTGGTGGCTTGCATAGAGCACTGTTCACACACTAGCAGACGCACAGTCACAAACCCGCAGCCTATTAGGTGACGCCCATACTATTAGATCAGGCGGGCTGCCAAGCCGTACCCCCACTGCGCGCTACGTAGGGACAGAAACTCTGATAGCAAGGCCTAACAAAAAGGGGCCTGGCTGTATCCTGTACAAAAAAGTTTTTGAGGTTTTTTGTTAGCGTTATGGCCATAAGACGTAAGCCTACAACCCTCGTCACGGGAACCTCATGCTTGTAGGTCCCTACACTACATATAATATAAAAAAGCAAAAAAGAAAATATCATTACTTACAGCAAGATGGAATTGCAGCTGTATATGGCTCAGGCCAAAAAAACTACTACCACTCCAGCAGGATACAGCTAAACCCCCACTAGGTGGAGGCAACACAGGTGCAGGTGGAGCCATTCACACGCACTTCCAAATATGGAGGAGGTGATGGCTGGATGGTAAAACTGCACACTGGTGGCTTGCATAGAGCACTGTTCACACACTAGCAGACGCACAGTCACAAACCCGCAGCCTATTAGGTGACGCCCATACTATTAGATCAGGCGGGCTGCCAAGCCGTACCCCCACTGCGCGCTACGTAGGGACAGAAACTCTGATAGCAAGGCCTAACAAAAAGGGGCCTGGCTGTATCCTGTACAAAAAGGTTTTTGAGGTTTTTTGTTAGCGTTATGGCCATAAGACGTAAGCCTACAACCCTCATCACGGGAACCTCATGCTTGTAGGTCCCTACACTACATATAATATAAAAAAGAAAATATCATTACTTACAGCAAGATGGAATTGCAGCTGTATATGGCTCAGGCCAAAAAACTACTACCACTCCAGCAGGATACAGCTAAACCCCCACTAGGTGGAGGCAACACAGGTGCAGGTGGAGCCATTCACACGCACTTCCAAATATGGAGGAGGTGATGGCTGGATGGTAAAACTGCACACTGGTGGCTTGCATAGAGCACTGTTCACACACTAGCAGACGCACAGTCACAAACCCGCAGCCTATTAGGTGACGCCCATACTATTAGATCAGGCGGGCTGCCAAGCCGTACCCCCACTGCGCGCTACGTAGGGACAGAAACTCTGATAGCAAGGCCTAACAAAAAGGGGCCTGGCTGTATCCTGTACAAAAAAGTTTTTGAGGTTTTTTGTTAGCGTTATGGCCATAAGACGTAAGCCTACAACCCTCGTCACGGGAACCTCATGCTTGTAGGTCCCTACACTACATATAATATAAAAAAGCAAAAAAGAAAATATCATTACTTACAGCAAGATGGAATTGCAGCTGTATATGGCTCAGGCCAAAAAAACTACTACCACTCCAGCAGGATACAGCTAAACCCCCACTAGGTGGAGGCAACACAGGTGCAGGTGGAGCCATTCACACGCACTTCCAAATATGGAGGAGGTGATGGCTGGATGGTAAAACTGCACACTGGTGGCTTGCATAGAGCACTGTTCACACACTAGCAGACGCACAGTCACAAACCCGCAGCCTATTAGGTGACGCCCATACTATTAGATCAGGCGGGCTGCCAAGCCGTACCCCCACTGCGCGCTACGTAGGGACAGAAACTCTGATAGCAAGGCCTAACAAAAAGGGGCCTGGCTGTATCCTGTACAAAAAAGTTTTTGAGGTTTTTTGTTAGCGTTATGGCCATAAGACGTAAGCCTACAACCCTCATCACGGGAACCTCATGCTTGTAGGTCCCTACACTACATATAATATAAAAAAGAAAATATCATTACTTACAGCAAGATGGAATTGCAGCTGTATATGGCTCAGGCCAAAAAACTACTACCACTCCAGCAGGATACAGCTAAACCCCCACTAGGTGGAGGCAACACAGGTGCAGGTGGAGCCATTCACACGCACTTCCAAATATGGAGGAGGTGATGGCTGGATGGTAAAACTGCACACTGGTGGCTTGCATAGAGCACTGTTCACACACTAGCAGACGCACAGTCACAAACCCGCAGCCTATTAGGTGACGCCCATACTATTAGATCAGGCGGGCTGCCAAGCCGTACCCCCACTGCGCGCTACGTAGGGACAGAAACTCTGATAGCAAGGCCTAACAAAAAGGGGCCTGGCTGTATCCTGTACAAAAAAGTTTTTGAGGTTTTTTGTTAGCGTTATGGCCATAAGACGTAAGCCTACAACCCTCGTCACGGGAACCTCATGCTTGTAGGTCCCTACACTACATATAATATAAAAAAGCAAAAAAGAAAATATCATTACTTACAGCAAGATGGAATTGCAGCTGTATATGGCTCAGGCCAAAAAAACTACTACCACTCCAGCAGGATACAGCTAAACCCCCACTAGGTGGAGGCAACACAGGTGCAGGTGGAGCCATTCACACGCACTTCCAAATATGGAGGAGGTGATGGCTGGATGGTAAAACTGCACACTGGTGGCTTGCATAGAGCACTGTTCACACACTAGCAGACGCACAGTCACAAACCCGCAGCCTATTAGGTGACGCCCATACTATTAGATCAGGCGGGCTGCCAAGCCGTACCCCCACTGCGCGCTACGTAGGGACAGAAACTCTGATAGCAAGGCCTAACAAAAAGGGGCCTGGCTGTATCCTGTACAAAAAAGTTTTTGAGGTTTTTTGTTAGCGTTATGGCCATAAGACGTAAGCCTACAACCCTCGTCACGGGAACCTCATGCTTGTAGGTCCCTACACTACATATAATATAAAAAAGCAAAAAAGAAAATATCATTACTTACAGCAAGATGGAATTGCAGCTGTATATGGCTCAGGCCAAAAAACTACTACCACTCCAGCAGGATACAGCTAAACCCCCACTAGGTGGAGGCAACACAGGTGCAGGTGGAGCCATTCACACGCACTTCCAAATATGGAGGAGGTGATGGCTGGATGGTAAAACTGCACACTGGTGGCTTGCATAGAGCACTGTTCACACACTAGCAGACGCACAGTCACAAACCCGCAGCCTATTAGGTGACGCCCATACTATTAGATCAGGCGGGCTGCCAAGCCGTACCCCCACTGCGCGCTACGTAGGGACAGAAACTCTGATAGCAAGGCCTAACAAAAAGGGGCCTGGCTGTATCCTGTACAAAAAAGTTTTTGAGGTTTTTTGTTAGCGTTATGGCCATAAGACGTAAG
The DNA here is from genome assembly GCF_048569485.1 of Anomaloglossus baeobatrachus. Classification (NCBI taxonomy): domain Eukaryota; kingdom Metazoa; phylum Chordata; class Amphibia; order Anura; family Aromobatidae; genus Anomaloglossus; species Anomaloglossus baeobatrachus. Next base: position 95,167,058 of record NC_134360.1, on the reverse strand, counting down.
CCTACAACCCTCGTCACGGGAACCTCATGCTTGTAGGTCCCTACACTACATATAATATAAAAAAGCAAAAAAGAAAATATCATTACTTACAGCAAGATGGAATTGCAGCTGTATATGGCTCAGGCCAAAAAACTACTACCACTCCAGCAGGATACAGCTAAACCCCCACTAGGTGGAGGCAACACAGGTGCAGGTGGAGCCATTCACACGCACTTCCAAATATGGAGGAGGTGATGGCTGGATGGTAAAACTGCACACTGGTGGCTTGCATAGAGCACTGTTCACACACTAGCAGACGCACAGTCACAAACCCGCAGCCTATTAGGTGACGCCCATACTATTAGATCAGGCGGGCTGCCAAGCCGTACCCCCACTGCGCGCTACGTAGGGACAGAAACTCTGATAGCAAGGCCTAACAAAAAGGGGCCTGGCTGTATCCTGTACAAAAAAGTTTTTGAGGTTTTTTGTTAGCGTTATGGCCATAAGACGTAAGCCTACAACCCTCGTCACGGGAACCTCATGCTTGTAGGTCCCTACACTACATATAATATAAAAAAGCAAAAAAGAAAATATCATTACTTACAGCAAGATGGAATTGCAGCTGTATATGGCTCAGGCCAAAAAACTACTACCACTCCAGCAGGATACAGCTAAACCCCCACTAGGTGGAGGCAACACAGGTGCAGGTGGAGCCATTCACACGCACTTCCAAATATGGAGGAGGTGATGGCTGGATGGTAAAACTGCACACTGGTGGCTTGCATAGAGCACTGTTCACACACTAGCAGACGCACAGTCACAAACCCGCAGCCTATTAGGTGACGCCCATACTATTAGATCAGGCGGGCTGCCAAGCCGTACCCCCACTGCGCGCTACGTAGGGACAGAAACTCTGATAGCAAGGCCTAACAAAAAGGGGCCTGGCTGTATCCTGTACAAAAAAGTTTTTGAGGTTTTTTGTTAGCGTTATGGCCATAAGACGTAAGCCTACAACCCTCGTCACGGGAACCTCATGCTTGTAGGTCCCTACACTACATATAATATAAAAAAGCAAAAAAGAAAATATCATTACTTACAGCAAGATGGAATTGCAGCTGTATATGGCTCAGGCCAAAAAACTACTACCACTCCAGCAGGATACAGCTAAACCCCCACTAGGTGGAGGCAACACAGGTGCAGGTGGAGCCATTCACACGCACTTCCAAATATGGAGGAGGTGATGGCTGGGTGGTAAAACTGCACACTGGTGGCTTGCATAGAGCACTGTTCACACACTAGCAGACGCACAGTCACAAACCCGCAGCCTATTAGGTGACGCCCATACTATTAGATCAGGCGGGCTGCCAAGCCAAACCCCCACTGCGCGCTACGTAGGGACAGAAACTCTGATAGCAAGGCCTAACAAAAAGGGGCCTGGCTGTATCCTGTACAAAAAAGTTTTTGAGGTTTTTTGTTAGCGTTATGGCCATAAGACGTAAGCCTACAACCCTCGTCACGGGAACCTCATGCTTGTAGGTCCCTACACTACATATAATATAAAAAAGCAAAAAAGAAAATATCATTACTTACAGCAAGATGGAATTGCAGCTGTATATGGCTCAGGCCAAAAAACTACTACCACTCCAGCAGGATACAGCTAAACCCCCACTAGGTGGAGGCAACACAGGTGCAGGTGGAGCCATTCACACGCACTTCCAAATATGGAGGAGGTGATGGCTGGATGGTAAAACTGCACACTGGTGGCTTGCATAGAGCACTGTTCACACACTAGCAGACGCACAGTCACAAACCCGCAGCCTATTAGGTGACGCCCATACTATTAGATCAGGCGGGCTGCCAAGCCGTACCCCCACTGCGCGCTACGTAGGGACAGAAACTCTGATAGCAAGGCCTAACAAAAAGGGGCCTGGCTGTATCCTGTACAAAAAAGTTTTTGAGGTTTTTTGTTAGCGTTATGGCCATAAGACGTAAGCCTACAACCCTCGTCACGGGAACCTCATGCTTGTAGGTCCCTACACTACATATAATATAAAAAAGAAAATATCATTACTTACAGCAAGATGGAATTGCAGCTGTATATGGCTCAGGCCAAAAAACTACTACCACTCCAGCAGGATACAGCTAAACCCCCACTAGGTGGAGGCAACACAGGTGCAGGTGGAGCCATTCACACGCACTTCCAAATATGGAGGAGGTGATGGCTGGATGGTAAAACTGCACACTGGTGGCTTGCATAGAGCACTGTTCACACACTAGCAGACGCACAGTCACAAACCCGCAGCCTATTAGGTGACGCCCATACTATTAGATCAGGCGGGCTGCCAAGCCGTACCCCCACTGCGCGCTACGTAGGGACAGAAACTCTGATAGCAAGGCCTAACAAAAAGGGGCCTGGCTGTATCCTGTACAAAAAAGTTTTTGAGGTTTTTTGTTAGCGTTATGGCCATAAGACGTAAGCCTACAACCCTCGTCACGGGAACCTCATGCTTGTAGGTCCCTACACTACATATAATATAAAAAAGCAAAAAAGAAAATATCATTACTTACAGCAAGATGGAATTGCAGCTGTATATGGCTCAGGCCAAAAAAACTACTACCACTCCAGCAGGATACAGCTAAACCCCCACTAGGTGGAGGCAACACAGGTGCAGGTGGAGCCATTCACACGCACTTCCAAATATGGAGGAGGTGATGGCTGGATGGTAAAACTGCACACTGGTGGCTTGCATAGAGCACTGTTCACACACTAGCAGACACACAGTCACAAACCCGCAGCCTATTAGGTGACGCCCATACTATTAGATCAGGCGGGCTGCCAAGCCGTACCCCCACTGCGCGCTACGTAGGGACAGAAACTCTGATAGCAAGGCCTAACAAAAAGGGGCCTGGCTGTATCCTGTACAAAAAAGTTTTTGAGGTTTTTTGTTAGCGTTATGGCCATAAGACGTAAGCCTACAACCCTCGTCACGGGAACCTCATGCTTGTAGGTCCCTACACTACATATAATATAAAAAAGCAAAAAAGAAAATATCATTACTTACAGCAAGATGGAATTGCAGCTGTATATGGCTCAGGCCAAAAAACTACTACCACTCCAGCAGGATACAGCTAAACCCCCACTAGGTGGAGGCAACACAGGTGCAGGTGGAGCCATTCACACGCACTTCCAAATATGGAGGAGGTGATGGCTGGATGGTAAAACTGCACACTGGTGGCTTGCATAGAGCACTGTTCACACACTAGCAGACGCACAGTCACAAACCCGCAGCCTATTAGGTGACGCCCATACTATTAGATCAGGCGGGCTGCCAAGCCGTACCCCCACTGCGCGCTACGTAGGGACAGAAACTCTGATAGCAAGGCCTAACAAAAAGGGGCCTGGCTGTATCCTGTACAAAAAAGTTTTTGAGGTTTTTTGTTAGCGTTATGGCCATAAGACGTAAGCCTACAACCCTCGTCACGGGAACCTCATGCTTGTAGGTCCCTACACTACATATAATATAAAAAAGCAAAAAAGAAAATATCATTACTTACAGCAAGATGGAATTGCAGCTGTATATGGCTCAGGCCAAAAAAACTACTACCACTCCAGCAGGATACAGCTAAACCCCCACTAGGTGGAGGCAACACAGGTGCAGGTGGAGCCATTCACACGCACTTCCAAATATGGAGGAGGTGATGGCTGGATGGTAAAACTGCACACTGGTGGCTTGCATAGAGCACTGTTCACACACTAGCAGACGCACAGTCACAAACCCGCAGCCTATTAGGTGACGCCCATACTATTAGATCAGGCGGGCTGCCAAGCCGTACCCCCACTGCGCGCTACGTAGGGACAGAAACTCTGATAGCAAGGCCTAACAAAAAGGGGCCTGGCTGTATCCTGTACAAAAAAGTTTTTGAGGTTTTTTGTTAGCGTTATGGCCATAAGACGTAAGCCTACAACCCTCATCACGGGAACCTCATGCTTGTAGGTCCCTACACTACATATAATATAAAAAAGAAAATATCATTACTTACAGCAAGATGGAATTGCAGCTGTATATGGCTCAGGCCAAAAAACTACTACCACTCCAGCAGGATACAGCTAAACCCCCACTAGGTGGAGGCAACACAGGTGCAGGTGGAGCCATTCACACGCACTTCCAAATATGGAGGAGGTGATGGCTGGATGGTAAAACTGCACACTGGTGGCTTGCATAGAGCACTGTTCACACACTAGCAGACGCACAGTCACAAACCCGCAGCCTATTAGGTGACGCCCATACTATTAGATCAGGCGGGCTGCCAAGCCGTACCCCCACTGCGCGCTACGTAGGGACAGAAACTCTGATAGCAAGGCCTAACAAAAAGGGGCCTGGCTGTATCCTGTACAAAAAAGTTTTTGAGGTTTTTTGTTAGCGTTATGGCCATAAGACGTAAGCCTACAACCCTCGTCACGGGAACCTCATGCTTGTAGGTCCCTACACTACATATAATATAAAAAAGCAAAAAAGAAAATATCATTACTTACAGCAAGATGGAATTGCAGCTGTATATGGCTCAGGCCAAAAAACTACTACCACTCCAGCAGGATACAGCTAAACCCCCACTAGGTGGAGGCAACACAGGTGCAGGTGGAGCCATTCACACGCACTTCCAAATATGGAGGAGGTGATGGCTGGATGGTAAAACTGCACACTGGTGGCTTGCATAGAGCACTGTTCACACACTAGCAGACGCACAGTCACAAACCCGCAGCCTATTAGGTGACGCCCATACTATTAGATCAGGCGGGCTGCCAAGCCGTACCCCCACTGCGCGCTACGTAGGGACAGAAACTCTGATAGCAAGGCCTAACAAAAAGGGGCCTGGCTGTATCCTGTACAAAAAAGTTTTTGAGGTTTTTTGTTAGCGTTATGGCCATAAGACGTAAGCCTACAACCCTCATCACGGGAACCTCATGCTTGTAGGTCCCTACACTACATATAATATAAAAAAGAAAATATCATTACTTACAGCAAGATGGAATTGCAGCTGTATATGGCTCAGGCCAAAAAACTACTACCACTCCAGCAGGATACAGCTAAACCCCCACTAGGTGGAGGCAACACAGGTGCAGGTGGAGCCATTCACACGCACTTCCAAATATGGAGGAGGTGATGGCTGGATGGTAAAACTGCACACTGGTGGCTTGCATAGAGCACTGTTCACACACTAGCAGACGCACAGTCACAAACCCGCAGCCTATTAGGTGACGCCCATACTATTAGATCAGGCGGGCTGCCAAGCCGTACCCCCACTGCGCGCTACGTAGGGACAGAAACTCTGATAGCAAGGCCTAACAAAAAGGGGCCTGGCTGTATCCTGTACAAAAAAGTTTTTGAGGTTTTTTGTTAGCGTTATGGCCATAAGACGTAAGCCTACAACCCTCGTCACGGGAACCTCATGCTTGTAGGTCCCTACACTACATATAATATAAAAAAGCAAAAAAGAAAATATCATTACTTACAGCAAGATGGAATTGCAGCTGTATATGGCTCAGGCCAAAAAACTACTACCACTCCAGCAGGATACAGCTAAACCCCCACTAGGTGGAGGCAACACAGGTGCAGGTGGAGCCATTCACACGCACTTCCAAATATGGAGGAGGTGATGGCTGGATGGTAAAACTGCACACTGGTGGCTTGCATAGAGCACTGTTTACACACTAGCAGACGCACAGTCACAAACCCGCAGCCTATTAGGTGACGCCCATACTATTAGATCAGGCGGGCTGCCAAGCCGTACCCCCACTGCGCGCTACGTAGGGACAGAAACTCTGATAGCAAGGCCTAACAAAAAGGGGCCTGGCTGTATCCTGTACAAAAAAGTTTTTGAGGTTTTTTGTTAGCGTTATGGCCATAAGACGTAAGCCTACAACCCTCGTCACGGGAACCTCATGCTTGTAGGTCCCTACACTACATATAATATAAAAAAGCAAAAAAGAAAATATCATTACTTACAGCAAGATGGAATTGCAGCTGTATATGGCTCAGGCCAAAAAACTACTACCACTCCAGCAGGATACAGCTAAACCCCCACTAGGTGGAGGCAACACAGGTGCAGGTGGAGCCATTCACACGCACTTCCAAATATGGAGGAGGTGATGGCTGGATGGTAAAACTGCACACTGGTGGCTTGCATAGAGCACTGTTCACACACTAGCAGACGCACAGTCACAAACCCGCAGCCTATTAGGTGACGCCCATACTATTAGATCAGGCGGGCTGCCAAGCCGTACCCCCACTGCGCGCTACGTAGGGACAGAAACTCTGATAGCAAGGCCTAACAAAAAGGGGCCTGGCTGTATCCTGTACAAAAAAGTTTTTGAGGTTTTTTGTTAGCGTTATGGCCATAAGACGTAAGCCTACAACCCTCGTCACGGGAACCTCATGCTTGTAGGTCCCTACACTACATATAATATAAAAAAGCAAAAAAGAAAATATCATTACTTACAGCAAGATGGAATTGCAGCTGTATATGGCTCAGGCCAAAAAACTACTACCACTCCAGCAGGATACAGCTAAACCCCCACTAGGTGGAGGCAACACAGGTGCAGGTGGAGCCATTCACACGCACTTCCAAATATGGAGGAGGTGATGGCTGGATGGTAAAACTGCACACTGGTGGCTTGCATAGAGCACTGTTTACACACTAGCAGACGCACAGTCACAAACCCGCAGCCTATTAGGTGACGCCCATACTATTAGATCAGGCGGGCTGCCAAGCCGTACCCCCACTGCGCGCTACGTAGGGACAGAAACTCTGATAGCAAGGCCTAACAAAAAGGGGCCTGGCTGTATCCTGTACAAAAAAGTTTTTGAGGTTTTTTGTTAGCGTTATGGCCATAAGACGTAAGCCTACAACCCTCATCACGGGAACCTCATGCTTGTAGGTCCCTACACTACATATAATATAAAAAAGAAAATATCATTACTTACAGCAAGATGGAATTGCAGCTGTATATGGCTCAGGCCAAAAAACTACTACCACTCCAGCAGGATACAGCTAAACCCCCACTAGGTGGAGGCAACACAGGTGCAGGTGGAGCCATTCACACGCACTTCCAAATATGGAGGAGGTGATGGCTGGATGGTAAAACTGCACACTGGTGGCTTGCATAGAGCACTGTTCACACACTAGCAGACGCACAGTCACAAACCCGCAGCCTATTAGGTGACGCCCATACTATTAGATCAGGCGGGCTGCCAAGCCGTACCCCCACTGCGCGCTACGTAGGGACAGAAACTCTGATAGCAAGGCCTAACAAAAAGGGGCCTGGCTGTATCCTGTACAAAAAAGTTTTTGAGGTTTTTTGTTAGCGTTATGGCCATAAGACGTAAGCCTACAACCCTCGTCACGGGAACCTCATGCTTGTAGGTCCCTACACTACATATAATATAAAAAAGCAAAAAAGAAAATATCATTACTTACAGCAAGATGGAATTGCAGCTGTATATGGCTCAGGCCAAAAAACTACTACCACTCCAGCAGGATACAGCTAAACCCCCACTAGGTGGAGGCAACACAGGTGCAGGTGGAGCCATTCACACGCACTTCCAAATATGGAGGAGGTGATGGCTGGATGGTAAAACTGCACACTGGTGGCTTGCATAGAGCACTGTTCACACACTAGCAGACGCACAGTCACAAACCCGCAGCCTATTAGGTGACGCCCATACTATTAGATCAGGCGGGCTGCCAAGCCGTACCCCCACTGCGCGCTACGTAGGGACAGAAACTCTGATAGCAAGGCCTAACAAAAAGGGGCCTGGCTGTATCCTGTACAAAAAAGTTTTTGAGGTTTTTTGTTAGCGTTATGGCCATAAGACGTAAGCCTACAACCCTCATCACGGGAACCTCATGCTTGTAGGTCCCTACACTACATATAATATAAAAAAGAAAATATCATTACTTACAGCAAGATGGAATTGCAGCTGTATATGGCTCAGGCCAAAAAACTACTACCACTCCAGCAGGATACAGCTAAACCCCCACTAGGTGGAGGCAACACAGGTGCAGGTGGAGCCATTCACACGCACTTCCAAATATGGAGGAGGTGATGGCTGGATGGTAAAACTGCACACTGGTGGCTTGCATAGAGCACTGTTCACACACTAGCAGACGCACAGTCACAAACCCGCAGCCTATTAGGTGACGCCCATACTATTAGATCAGGCGGGCTGCCAAGCCGTACCCCCACTGCGCGCTACGTAGGGACAGAAACTCTGATAGCAAGGCCTAACAAAAAGGGGCCTGGCTGTATCCTGTACAAAAAAGTTTTTGAGGTTTTTTGTTAGCGTTATGGCCATAAGACGTAAGCCTACAACCCTCGTCACGGGAACCTCATGCTTGTAGGTCCCTACACTACATATAATATAAAAAAGCAAAAAAGAAAATATCATTACTTACAGCAAGATGGAATTGCAGCTGTATATGGCTCAGGCCAAAAAACTACTACCACTCCAGCAGGATACAGCTAAACCCCCACTAGGTGGAGGCAACACAGGTGCAGGTGGAGCCATTCACACGCACTTCCAAATATGGAGGAGGTGATGGCTGGATGGTAAAACTGCACACTGGTGGCTTGCATAGAGCACTGTTTACACACTAGCAGACGCACAGTCACAAACCCGCAGCCTATTAGGTGACGCCCATACTATTAGATCAGGCGGGCTGCCAAGCCGTACCCCCACTGCGCGCTACGTAGGGACAGAAACTCTGATAGCAAGGCCTAACAAAAAGGGGCCTGGCTGTATCCTGTACAAAAAAGTTTTTGAGGTTTTTTGTTAGCGTTATGGCCATAAGACGTAAGCCTACAACCCTCGTCACGGGAACCTCATGCTTGTAGGTCCCTACACTACATATAATATAAAAAAGCAAAAAAGAAAATATCATTACTTACAGCAAGATGGAATTGCAGCTGTATATGGCTCAGGCCAAAAAACTACTACCACTCCAGCAGGATACAGCTAAACCCCCACTAGGTGGAGGCAACACAGGTGCAGGTGGAGCCATTCACACGCACTTCCAAATATGGAGGAGGTGATGGCTGGATGGTAAAACTGCACACTGGTGGCTTGCATAGAGCACTGTTCACACACTAGCAGACGCACAGTCACAAACCCGCAGCCTATTAGGTGACGCCCATACTATTAGATCAGGCGGGCTGCCAAGCCGTACCCCCACTGCGCGCTACGTAGGGACAGAAACTCTGATAGCAAGGCCTAACAAAAAGGGGCCTGGCTGTATCCTGTACAAAAAAGTTTTTGAGGTTTTTTGTTAGCGTTATGGCCATAAGACGTAAGCCTACAACCCTCGTCATGGGAACCTCATGCTTGTAGGTCCCTACACTACATATAATATAAAAAAGCAAAAAAGAAAATATCATTACTTACAGCAAGATGGAATTGCAGCTGTATATGGCTCAGGCCAAAAAACTACTACCACTCCAGCAGGATACAGCTAAACCCCCACTAGGTGGAGGCAACACAGGTGCAGGTGGAGCCATTCACACGCACTTCCAAATATGGAGGAGGTGATGGCTGGATGGTAAAACTGCACACTGGTGGCTTGCATAGAGCACTGTTCACACACTAGCAGACGCACAGTCACAAACCCGCAGCCTATTAGGTGACGCCCATACTATTAGATCAGGCGGGCTGCCAAGCCGTACCCCCACTGCGCGCTACGTAGGGACAGAAACTCTGATAGCAAGGCCTAACAAAAAGGGGCCTGGCTGTATCCTGTACAAAAAAGTTTTTGAGGTTTTTTGTTAGCGTTATGGCCATAAGACGTAAGCCTACAACCCTCGTCACGGGAACCTCATGCTTGTAGGTCCCTACACTACATATAATATAAAAAAGCAAAAAAGAAAATATCATTACTTACAGCAAGATGGAATTGCAGCTGTATATGGCTCAGGCCAAAAAACTACTACCACTCCAGCAGGATACAGCTAAACCCCCACTAGGTGGAGGCAACACAGGTGCAGGTGGAGCCATTCACACGCACTTCCAAATATGGAGGAGGTGATGGCTGGATGGTAAAACTGCACACTGGTGGCTTGCATAGAGCACTGTTCACACACTAGCAGACGCACAGTCACAAACCCGCAGCCTATTAGGTGACGCCCATACTATTAGATCAGGCGGGCTGCCAAGCCGTACCCCCACTGCGCGCTACGTAGGGACAGAAACTCTGATAGCAAGGCCTAACAAAAAGGGGCCTGGCTGTATCCTGTACAAAAAAGTTTTTGAGGTTTTTTGTTAGCGTTATGGCCATAAGACGTAAGCCTACAACCCTCGTCACGGGAACCTCATGCTTGTAGGTCCCTACACTACATATAATATAAAAAAGCAAAAAAGAAAATATCATTACTTACAGCAAGATGGAATTGCAGCTGTATATGGCTCAGGCCAAAAAACTACTACCACTCCAGCAGGATACAGCTAAACCCCCACTAGGTGGAGGCAACACAGGTGCAGGTGGAGCCATTCACACGCACTTCCAAATATGGAGGAGGTGATGGCTGGATGGTAAAACTGCACACTGGTGGCTTGCATAGAGCACTGTTCACACACTAGCAGACGCACAGTCACAAACCCGCAGCCTATTAGGTGACGCCCATACTATTAGATCAGGCGGGCTGCCAAGCCGTACCCCCACTGCGCGCTACGTAGGGACAGAAACTCTGATAGCAAGGCCTAACAAAAAGGGGCCTGGCTGTATCCTGTACAAAAAAGTTTTTGAGGTTTTTTGTTAGCGTTATGGCCATAAGACGTAAGCCTACAACCCTCGTCACGGGAACCTCATGCTTGTAGGTCCCTACACTACATATAATATAAAAAAGAAAATATCATTACTTACAGCAAGATGGAATTGCAGCTGTATATGGCTCAGGCCAAAAAACTACTACCACTCCAGCAGGATACAGCTAAACCCCCACTAGGTGGAGGCAACACAGGTGCAGGTGGAGCCATTCACACGCACTTCCAAATATGGAGGAGGTGATGGCTGGATGGTAAAACTGCACACTGGTGGCTTGCATAGAGCACTGTTCACACACTAGCAGACGCACAGTCACAAACCCGCAGCCTATTAGGTGACGCCCATACTATTAGATCAGGCGGGCTGCCAAGCCGTACCCCCACTGCGCGCTACGTAGGGACAGAAACTCTGATAGCAAGGCCTAACAAAAAGGGGCCTGGCTGTATCCTGTACAAAAAAGTTTTTGAGGTTTTTTGTTAGCGTTATGGCCATAAGACGTAAGCCTACAACCCTCGTCACGGGAACCTCATGCTTGTAGGTCCCTACACTACATATAATATAAAAAAGCAAAAAAGAAAATATCATTACTTACAGCAAGATGGAATTGCAGCTGTATATGGCTCAGGCCAAAAAAACTACTACCACTCCAGCAGGATACAGCTAAACCCCCACTAGGTGGAGGCAACACAGGTGCAGGTGGAGCCATTCACACGCACTTCCAAATATGGAGGAGGTGATGGCTGGATGGTAAAACTGCACACTGGTGGCTTGCATAGAGCACTGTTCACACACTAGCAGACACACAGTCACAAACCCGCAGCCTATTAGGTGACGCCCATACTATTAGATCAGGCGGGCTGCCAAGCCGTACCCCCACTGCGCGCTACGTAGGGACAGAAACTCTGATAGCAAGGCCTAACAAAAAGGGGCCTGGCTGTATCCTGTACAAAAAAGTTTTTGAGGTTTTTTGTTAGCGTTATGGCCATAAGACGTAAGCCTACAACCCTCGTCACGGGAACCTCATGCTTGTAGGTCCCTACACTACATATAATATAAAAAAGCAAAAAAGAAAATATCATTACTTACAGCAAGATGGAATTGCAGCTGTATATGGCTCAGGCCAAAAAACTACTACCACTCCAGCAGGATACAGCTAAACCCCCACTAGGTGGAGGCAACACAGGTGCAGGTGGAGCCATTCACACGCACTTCCAAATATGGAGGAGGTGATGGCTGGATGGTAAAACTGCACACTGGTGGCTTGCATAGAGCACTGTTCACACACTAGCAGACGCACAGTCACAAACCCGCAGCCTATTAGGTGACGCCCATACTATTAGATCAGGCGGGCTGCCAAGCCGTACCCCCACTGCGCGCTACGTAGGGACAGAAACTCTGATAGCAAGGCCTAACAAAAAGGGGCCTGGCTGTATCCTGTACAAAAAAGTTTTTGAGGTTTTTTGTTAGCGTTATGGCCATAAGACGTAAGCCTACAACCCTCGTCACGGGAACCTCATGCTTGTAGGTCCCTACACTACATATAATATAAAAAAGCAAAAAAGAAAATATCATTACTTACAGCAAGATGGAATTGCAGCTGTATATGGCTCAGGCCAAAAAAACTACTACCACTCCAGCAGGATACAGCTAAACCCCCACTAGGTGGAGGCAACACAGGTGCAGGTGGAGCCATTCACACGCACTTCCAAATATGGAGGAGGTGATGGCTGGATGGTAAAACTGCACACTGGTGGCTTGCATAGAGCACTGTTCACACACTAGCAGACGCACAGTCACAAACCCGCAGCCTATTAGGTGACGCCCATACTATTAGATCAGGCGGGCTGCCAAGCCGTACCCCCACTGCGCGCTACGTAGGGACAGAAACTCTGATAGCAAGGCCTAACAAAAAGGGGCCTGGCTGTATCCTGTACAAAAAAGTTTTTGAGGTTTTTTGTTAGCGTTATGGCCATAAGACGTAAGCCTACAACCCTCATCACGGGAACCTCATGCTTGTAGGTCCCTACACTACATATAATATAAAAAAGAAAATATCATTACTTACAGCAAGATTGAATTGCAGCTGTATATGGCTCAGGCCAAAAAACTACTACCACTCCAGCAGGATACAGCTAAACCCCCACTAGGTGGAGGCAACACAGGTGCAGGTGGAGCCATTCACACGCACTTCCAAATATGGAGGAGGTGATGGCTGGATGGTAAAACTGCACACTGGTGGCTTGCATAGAGCACTGTTCACACACTAGCAGACGCACAGTCACAAACCCGCAGCCTATTAGGTGACGCCCATACTATTAGATCAGGCGGGCTGCCAAGCCGTACCCCCACTGCGCGCTACGTAGGGACAGAAACTCTGATAGCAAGGCCTAACAAAAAGGGGCCTGGCTGTATCCTGTACAAAAAAGTTTTTGAGGTTTTTTGTTAGCGTTATGGCCATAAGACGTAAGCCTACAACCCTCGTCACGGGAACCTCATGCTTGTAGGTCCCTACACTACATATAATATAAAAAAGCAAAAAAGAAAATATCATTACTTACAGCAAGATGGAATTGCAGCTGTATATGGCTCAGGCCAAAAAACTACTACCACTCCAGCAGGATACAGCTAAACCCCCACTAGGTGGAGGCAACACAGGTGCAGGTGGAGCCATTCACACGCACTTCCAAATATGGAGGAGGTGATGGCTGGATGGTAAAACTGCACACTGGTGGCTTGCATAGAGCACTGTTCACACACTAGCAGACGCACAGTCACAAACCCGCAGCCTATTAGGTGACGCCCATACTATTAGATCAGGCGGGCTGCCAAGCCGTACCCCCACTGCGCGCTACGTAGGGACAGAAACTCTGATAGCAAGGCCTAACAAAAAGGGGCCTGGCTGTATCCTGTACAAAAAAGTTTTTGAGGTTTTTTGTTAGCGTTATGGCCATAAGACGTAAGCCTACAACCCTCATCACGGGAACCTCATGCTTGTAGGTCCCTACACTACATATAATATAAAAAAGAAAATATCATTACTTACAGCAAGATGGAATTGCAGCTGTATATGGCTCAGGCCAAAAAACTACTACCACTCCAGCAGGATACAGCTAAACCCCCACTAGGTGGAGGCAACACAGGTGCAGGTGGAGCCATTCACACGCACTTCCAAATATGGAGGAGGTGATGGCTGGATGGTAAAACTGCACACTGGTGGCTTGCATAGAGCACTGTTCACACACTAGCAGACGCACAGTCACAAACCCGCAGCCTATTAGGTGACGCCCATACTATTAGATCAGGCGGGCTGCCAAGCCGTACCCCCACTGCGCGCTACGTAGGGACAGAAACTCTGATAGCAAGGCCTAACAAAAAGGGGCCTGGCTGTATCCTGTACAAAAAAGTTTTTGAGGTTTTTTGTTAGCGTTATGGCCATAAGACGTAAGCCTACAACCCTCGTCACGGGAACCTCATGCTTGTAGGTCCCTACACTACATATAATATAAAAAAGCAAAAAAGAAAATATCATTACTTACAGCAAGATGGAATTGCAGCTGTATATGGCTCAGGCCAAAAAACTACTACCACTCCAGCAGGATACAGCTAAACCCCCACTAGGTGGAGGCAACACAGGTGCAGGTGGAGCCATTCACACGCACTTCCAAATATGGAGGAGGTGATGGCTGGATGGTAAAACTGCACACTGGTGGCTTGCATAGAGCACTGTTTACACACTAGCAGACGCACAGTCACAAACCCGCAGCCTATTAGGTGACGCCCATACTATTAGATCAGGCGGGCTGCCAAGCCGTACCCCCACTGCGCGCTACGTAGGGACAGAAACTCTGATAGCAAGGCCTAACAAAAAGGGGCCTGGCTGTATCCTGTACAAAAAAGTTTTTGAGGTTTTTTGTTAGCGTTATGGCCATAAGACGTAAGCCTACAACCCTCGTCACGGGAACCTCATGCTTGTAGGTCCCTACACTACATATAATATAAAAAAGCAAAAAAGAAAATATCATTACTTACAGCAAGATGGAATTGCAGCTGTATATGGCTCAGGCCAAAAAACTACTACCACTCCAGCAGGATACAGCTAAACCCCCACTAGGTGGAGGCAACACAGGTGCAGGTGGAGCCATTCACACGCACTTCCAAATATGGAGGAGGTGATGGCTGGATGGTAAAACTGCACACTGGTGGCTTGCATAGAGCACTGTTCACACACTAGCAGACGCACAGTCACAAACCCGCAGCCTATTAGGTGACGCCCATACTATTAGATCAGGCGGGCTGCCAAGCCGTACCCCCACTGCGCGCTACGTAGGGACAGAAACTCTGATAGCAAGGCCTAACAAAAAGGGGCCTGGCTGTATCCTGTACAAAAAAGTTTTTGAGGTTTTTTGTTAGCGTTATGGCCATAAGACGTAAGCCTACAACCCTCGTCACGGGAACCTCATGCTTGTAGGTCCCTACACTACATATAATATAAAAAAGCAAAAAAGAAAATATCATTACTTACAGCAAGATGGAATTGCAGCTGTATATGGCTCAGGCCAAAAAACTACTACCACTCCAGCAGGATACAGCTAAACCCCCACTAGGTGGAGGCAACACAGGTGCAGGTGGAGCCATTCACACGCACTTCCAAATATGGAGGAGGTGATGGCTGGATGGTAAAACTGCACACTGGTGGCTTGCATAGAGCACTGTTTACACACTAGCAGACGCACAGTCACAAACCCGCAGCCTATTAGGTGACGCCCATACTATTAGATCAGGCGGGCTGCCAAGCCGTACCCCCACTGCGCGCTACGTAGGGACAGAAACTCTGATAGCAAGGCCTAACAAAAAGGGGCCTGGCTGTATCCTGTACAAAAAAGTTTTTGAGGTTTTTTGTTAGCGTTATGGCCATAAGACGTAAGCCTACAACCCTCGTCACGGGAACCTCATGCTTGTAGGTCCCTACACTACATATAATATAAAAAAGCAAAAAAGAAAATATCATTACTTACAGCAAGATGGAATTGCAGCTGTATATGGCTCAGGCCAAAAAACTACTACCACTCCAGCAGGATACAGCTAAACCCCCACTAGGTGGAGGCAACACAGGTGCAGGTGGAGCCATTCACACGCACTTCCAAATATGGAGGAGGTGATGGCTGGATGGTAAAACTGCACACTGGTGGCTTGCATAGAGCACTGTTTACACACTAGCAGACGCACAGTCACAAACCCGCAGCCTATTAGGTGACGCCCATACTATTAGATCAGGCGGGCTGCCAAGCCGTACCCCCACTGCGCGCTACGTAGGGACAGAAACTCTGATAGCAAGGCCTAACAAAAAGGGGCCTGGCTGTATCCTGTACAAAAAAGTTTTTGAGGTTTTTTGTTAGCGTTATGGCCATAAGACGTAAGCCTACAACCCTCGTCACGGGAACCTCATGCTTGTAGGTCCCTACACTACATATAATATAAAAAAGCAAAAAAGAAAATATCATTACTTACAGCAAGATGGAATTGCAGCTGTATATGGCTCAGGCCAAAAAACTACTACCACTCCAGCAGGATACAGCTAAACCCCCACTAGGTGGAGGCAACACAGGTGCAGGTGGAGCCATTCACACGCACTTCCAAATATGGAGGAGGTGATGGCTGGATGGTAAAACTGCACACTGGTGGCTTGCATAGAGCACTGTTCACACACTAGCAGACGCACAGTCACAAACCCGCAGCCTATTAGGTGACGCCCATACTATTAGATCAGGCGGGCTGCCAAGCCGTACCCCCACTGCGCGCTACGTAGGGACAGAAACTCTGATAGCAAGGCCTAACAAAAAGGGGCCTGGCTGTATCCTGTACAAAAAAGTTTTTGAGGTTTTTTGTTAGCGTTATGGCCATAAGACGTAAGCCTACAACCCTCGTCACGGGAACCTCATGCTTGTAGGTCCCTACACTACATATAATATAAAAAAGCAAAAAAGAAAATATCATTACTTACAGCAAGATGGAATTGCAGCTGTATATGGCTCAGG
The DNA here is from genome assembly GCF_048569485.1 of Anomaloglossus baeobatrachus. Classification (NCBI taxonomy): domain Eukaryota; kingdom Metazoa; phylum Chordata; class Amphibia; order Anura; family Aromobatidae; genus Anomaloglossus; species Anomaloglossus baeobatrachus. Next base: position 95,150,232 of record NC_134360.1, on the reverse strand, counting down.
CCAAAAAACTACTACCACTCCAGCAGGATACAGCTAAACCCCCACTAGGTGGAGGCAACACAGGTGCAGGTGGAGCCATTCACACGCACTTCCAAATATGGAGGAGGTGATGGCTGGATGGTAAAACTGCACACTGGTGGCTTGCATAGAGCACTGTTTACACACTAGCAGACGCACAGTCACAAACCCGCAGCCTATTAGGTGACGCCCATACTATTAGATCAGGCGGGCTGCCAAGCCGTACCCCCACTGCGCGCTACGTAGGGACAGAAACTCTGATAGCAAGGCCTAACAAAAAGGGGCCTGGCTGTATCCTGTACAAAAAAGTTTTTGAGGTTTTTTGTTAGCGTTATGGCCATAAGACGTAAGCCTACAACCCTCGTCACGGGAACCTCATGCTTGTAGGTCCCTACACTACATATAATATAAAAAAGCAAAAAAGAAAATATCATTACTTACAGCAAGATGGAATTGCAGCTGTATATGGCTCAGGCCAAAAAACTACTACCACTCCAGCAGGATACAGCTAAACCCCCACTAGGTGGAGGCAACACAGGTGCAGGTGGAGCCATTCACACGCACTTCCAAATATGGAGGAGGTGATGGCTGGATGGTAAAACTGCACACTGGTGGCTTGCATAGAGCACTGTTCACACACTAGCAGACGCACAGTCACAAACCCGCAGCCTATTAGGTGACGCCCATACTATTAGATCAGGCGGGCTGCCAAGCCGTACCCCCACTGCGCGCTACGTAGGGACAGAAACTCTGATAGCAAGGCCTAACAAAAAGGGGCCTGGCTGTATCCTGTACAAAAAAGTTTTTGAGGTTTTTTGTTAGCGTTATGGCCATAAGACGTAAGCCTACAACCCTCGTCATGGGAACCTCATGCTTGTAGGTCCCTACACTACATATAATATAAAAAAGCAAAAAAGAAAATATCATTACTTACAGCAAGATGGAATTGCAGCTGTATATGGCTCAGGCCAAAAAACTACTACCACTCCAGCAGGATACAGCTAAACCCCCACTAGGTGGAGGCAACACAGGTGCAGGTGGAGCCATTCACACGCACTTCCAAATATGGAGGAGGTGATGGCTGGATGGTAAAACTGCACACTGGTGGCTTGCATAGAGCACTGTTCACACACTAGCAGACGCACAGTCACAAACCCGCAGCCTATTAGGTGACGCCCATACTATTAGATCAGGCGGGCTGCCAAGCCGTACCCCCACTGCGCGCTACGTAGGGACAGAAACTCTGATAGCAAGGCCTAACAAAAAGGGGCCTGGCTGTATCCTGTACAAAAAAGTTTTTGAGGTTTTTTGTTAGCGTTATGGCCATAAGACGTAAGCCTACAACCCTCGTCACGGGAACCTCATGCTTGTAGGTCCCTACACTACATATAATATAAAAAAGCAAAAAAGAAAATATCATTACTTACAGCAAGATGGAATTGCAGCTGTATATGGCTCAGGCCAAAAAACTACTACCACTCCAGCAGGATACAGCTAAACCCCCACTAGGTGGAGGCAACACAGGTGCAGGTGGAGCCATTCACACGCACTTCCAAATATGGAGGAGGTGATGGCTGGATGGTAAAACTGCACACTGGTGGCTTGCATAGAGCACTGTTCACACACTAGCAGACGCACAGTCACAAACCCGCAGCCTATTAGGTGACGCCCATACTATTAGATCAGGCGGGCTGCCAAGCCGTACCCCCACTGCGCGCTACGTAGGGACAGAAACTCTGATAGCAAGGCCTAACAAAAAGGGGCCTGGCTGTATCCTGTACAAAAAAGTTTTTGAGGTTTTTTGTTAGCGTTATGGCCATAAGACGTAAGCCTACAACCCTCGTCACGGGAACCTCATGCTTGTAGGTCCCTACACTACATATAATATAAAAAAAGCAAAAAAGAAAATATCATTACTTACAGCAAGATGGAATTGCAGCTGTATATGGCTCAGGCCAAAAAACTACTACCACTCCAGCAGGATACAGCTAAACCCCCACTAGGTGGAGGCAACACAGGTGCAGGTGGAGCCATTCACACGCACTTCCAAATATGGAGGAGGTGATGGCTGGATGGTAAAACTGCACACTGGTGGCTTGCATAGAGCACTGTTCACACACTAGCAGACGCACAGTCACAAACCCGCAGCCTATTAGGTGACGCCCATACTATTAGATCAGGCGGGCTGCCAAGCTGTACCCCCACTGCGCGCTACGTAGGGACAGAAACTCTGATAGCAAGGCCTAACAAAAAGGGGCCTGGCTGTATCCTGTACAAAAAAGTTTTTGAGGTTTTTTGTTAGCGTTATGGCCATAAGACGTAAGCCTACAACCCTCGTCACGGGAACCTCATGCTTGTAGGTCCCTACACTACATATAATATAAAAAAGCAAAAAAGAAAATATCATTACTTACAGCAAGATGGAATTGCAGCTGTATATGGCTCAGGCCAAAAAAACTACTACCACTCCAGCAGGATACAGCTAAACCCCCACTAGGTGGAGGCAACACAGGTGCAGGTGGAGCCATTCACACGCACTTCCAAATATGGAGGAGGTGATGGCTGGATGGTAAAACTGCACACTGGTGGCTTGCATAGAGCACTATTCACACACTAGCAGACGCACAGTCACAAACCCGCAGCCTATTAGGTGACGCCCATACTATTAGATCAGGCGGGCTGCCAAGCCGTACCCCCACTGCGCGCTACGTAGGGACAGAAACTCTGATAGCAAGGCCTAACAAAAAGGGGCCTGGCTGTATCCTGTACAAAAAAGTTTTTGAGGTTTTTTGTTAGCGTTATGGCCATAAGACGTAAGCCTACAACCCTCGTCACGGGAACCTCATGCTTGTAGGTCCCTACACTACATATAATATAAAAAAGAAAATATCATTACTTACAGCAAGATGGAATTGCAGCTGTATATGGCTCAGGCCAAAAAACTACTACCACTCCAGCAGGATACAGCTAAACCCCCACTAGGTGGAGGCAACACAGGTGCAGGTGGAGCCATTCACACGCACTTCCAAATATGGAGGAGGTGATGGCTGGATGGTAAAACTGCACACTGGTGGCTTGCATAGAGCACTGTTCACACACTAGCAGACGCACAGTCACAAACCCGCAGCCTATTAGGTGACGCCCATACTATTAGATCAGGCGGGCTGCCAAGCCGTACCCCCACTGCGCGCTACGTAGGGACAGAAACTCTGATAGCAAGGCCTAACAAAAAGGGGCCTGGCTGTATCCTGTACAAAAAAGTTTTTGAGGTTTTTTGTTAGCGTTATGGCCATAAGACGTAAGCCTACAACCCTCGTCACGGGAACCTCATGCTTGTAGGTCCCTACACTACATATAATATAAAAAAGCAAAAAAGAAAATATCATTACTTACAGCAAGATGGAATTGCAGCTGTATATGGCTCAGGCCAAAAAACTACTACCACTCCAGCAGGATACAGCTAAACCCCCACTAGGTGGAGGCAACACAGGTGCAGGTGGAGCCATTCACACGCACTTCCAAATATGGAGGAGGTGATGGCTGGATGGTAAAACTGCACACTGGTGGCTTGCATAGAGCACTGTTCACACACTAGCAGACGCACAGTCACAAACCCGCAGCCTATTAGGTGACGCCCATACTATTAGATCAGGCGGGCTGCCAAGCCGTACCCCCACTGCGCGCTACGTAGGGACAGAAACTCTGATAGCAAGGCCTAACAAAAAGGGGCCTGGCTGTATCCTGTACAAAAAAGTTTTTGAGGTTTTTTGTTAGCGTTATGGCCATAAGACGTAAGCCTACAACCCTCGTCACGGGAACCTCATGCTTGTAGGTCCCTACACTACATATAATATAAAAAAGCAAAAAAGAAAATATCATTACTTACAGCAAGATGGAATTGCAGCTGTATATGGCTCAGGCCAAAAAACTACTACCACTCCAGCAGGATACAGCTAAACCCCCACTAGGTGGAGGCAACACAGGTGCAGGTGGAGCCATTCACACGCACTTCCAAATATGGAGGAGGTGATGGCTGGATGGTAAAACTGCACACTGGTGGCTTGCATAGAGCACTGTTCACACACTAGCAGACGCACAGTCACAAACCCGCAGCCTATTAGGTGACGCCCATACTATTAGATCAGGCGGGCTGCCAAGCCGTACCCCCACTGCGCGCTACGTAGGGACAGAAACTCTGATAGCAAGGCCTAACAAAAAGGGGCCTGGCTGTATCCTGTACAAAAAAGTTTTTGAGGTTTTTTGTTAGCGTTATGGCCATAAGACGTAAGCCTACAACCCTCGTCACGGGAACCTCATGCTTGTAGGTCCCTACACTACATATAATATAAAAAAGCAAAAAAGAAAATATCATTACTTACAGCAAGATGGAATTGCAGCTGTATATGGCTCAGGCCAAAAAAACTACTACCACTCCAGCAGGATACAGCTAAACCCCCACTAGGTGGAGGCAACACAGGTGCAGGTGGAGCCATTCACACGCACTTCCAAATATGGAGGAGGTGATGGCTGGATGGTAAAACTGCACACTGGTGGCTTGCATAGAGCACTGTTCACACACTAGCAGACGCACAGTCACAAACCCGCAGCCTATTAGGTGACGCCCATACTATTAGATCAGGCGGGCTGCCAAGCCGTACCCCCACTGCGCGCTACGTAGGGACAGAAACTCTGATAGCAAGGCCTAACAAAAAGGGGCCTGGCTGTATCCTGTACAAAAAAGTTTTTGAGGTTTTTTGTTAGCGTTATGGCCATAAGACGTAAGCCTACAACCCTCGTCACGGGAACCTCATGCTTGTAGGTCCCTACACTACATATAATATAAAAAAGCAAAAAAGAAAATATCATTACTTACAGCAAGATGGAATTGCAGCTGTATATGGCTCAGGCCAAAAAAACTACTACCACTCCAGCAGGATACAGCTAAACCCCCACTAGGTGGAGGCAACACAGGTGCAGGTGGAGCCATTCACACGCACTTCCAAATATGGAGGAGGTGATGGCTGGATGGTAAAACTGCACACTGGTGGCTTGCATAGAGCACTATTCACACACTAGCAGACGCACAGTCACAAACCCGCAGCCTATTAGGTGACGCCCATACTATTAGATCAGGCGGGCTGCCAAGCCGTACCCCCACTGCGCGCTACGTAGGGACAGAAACTCTGATAGCAAGGCCTAACAAAAAGGGGCCTGGCTGTATCCTGTACAAAAAAGTTTTTGAGGTTTTTTGTTAGCGTTATGGCCATAAGACGTAAGCCTACAACCCTCGTCACGGGAACCTCATGCTTGTAGGTCCCTACACTACATATAATATAAAAAAGAAAATATCATTACTTACAGCAAGATGGAATTGCAGCTGTATATGGCTCAGGCCAAAAAACTACTACCACTCCAGCAGGATACAGCTAAACCCCCACTAGGTGGAGGCAACACAGGTGCAGGTGGAGCCATTCACACGCACTTCCAAATATGGAGGAGGTGATGGCTGGATGGTAAAACTGCACACTGGTGGCTTGCATAGAGCACTGTTCACACACTAGCAGACGCACAGTCACAAACCCGCAGCCTATTAGGTGACGCCCATACTATTAGATCAGGCGGGCTGCCAAGCCGTACCCCCACTGCGCGCTACGTAGGGACAGAAACTCTGATAGCAAGGCCTAACAAAAAGGGGCCTGGCTGTATCCTGTACAAAAAAGTTTTTGAGGTTTTTTGTTAGCGTTATGGCCATAAGACGTAAGCCTACAACCCTCGTCACGGGAACCTCATGCTTGTAGGTCCCTACACTACATATAATATAAAAAAGCAAAAAAGAAAATATCATTACTTACAGCAAGATGGAATTGCAGCTGTATATGGCTCAGGCCAAAAAACTACTACCACTCCAGCAGGATACAGCTAAACCCCCACTAGGTGGAGGCAACACAGGTGCAGGTGGAGCCATTCACACGCACTTCCAAATATGGAGGAGGTGATGGCTGGATGGTAAAACTGCACACTGGTGGCTTGCATAGAGCACTGTTCACACACTAGCAGACGCACAGTCACAAACCCGCAGCCTATTAGGTGACGCCCATACTATTAGATCAGGCGGGCTGCCAAGCCGTACCCCCACTGCGCGCTACGTAGGGACAGAAACTCTGATAGCAAGGCCTAACAAAAAGGGGCCTGGCTGTATCCTGTACAAAAAAGTTTTTGAGGTTTTTTGTTAGCGTTATGGCCATAAGACGTAAGCCTACAACCCTCGTCACGGGAACCTCATGCTTGTAGGTCCCTACACTACATATAATATAAAAAAGCAAAAAAGAAAATATCATTACTTACAGCAAGATGGAATTGCAGCTGTATATGGCTCAGGCCAAAAAACTACTACCACTCCAGCAGGATACAGCTAAACCCCCACTAGGTGGAGGCAACACAGGTGCAGGTGGAGCCATTCACACGCACTTCCAAATATGGAGGAGGTGATGGCTGGATGGTAAAACTGCACACTGGTGGCTTGCATAGAGCACTGTTCACACACTAGCAGACGCACAGTCACAAACCCGCAGCCTATTAGGTGACGCCCATACTATTAGATCAGGCGGGCTGCCAAGCCGTACCCCCACTGCGCGCTACGTAGGGACAGAAACTCTGATAGCAAGGCCTAACAAAAAGGGGCCTGGCTGTATCCTGTACAAAAAAGTTTTTGAGGTTTTTTGTTAGCGTTATGGCCATAAGACGTAAGCCTACAACCCTCGTCACGGGAACCTCATGCTTGTAGGTCCCTACACTACATATAATATAAAAAAGCAAAAAAGAAAATATCATTACTTACAGCAAGATGGAATTGCAGCTGTATATGGCTCAGGCCAAAAAACTACTACCACTCCAGCAGGATACAGCTAAACCCCCACTAGGTGGAGGCAACACAGGTGCAGGTGGAGCCATTCACACGCACTTCCAAATATGGAGGAGGTGATGGCTGGATGGTAAAACTGCACACTGGTGGCTTGCATAGAGCACTGTTCACACACTAGCAGACGCACAGTCACAAACCCGCAGCCTATTAGGTGACGCCCATACTATTAGATCAGGCGGGCTGCCAAGCCGTACCCCCACTGCGCGCTACGTAGGGACAGAAACTCTGATAGCAAGGCCTAACAAAAAGGGGCCTGGCTGTATCCTGTACAAAAAAGTTTTTGAGGTTTTTTGTTAGCGTTATGGCCATAAGACGTAAGCCTACAACCCTCGTCACGGGAACCTCATGCTTGTAGGTCCCTACACTACATATAATATAAAAAAGAAAATATCATTACTTACAGCAAGATGGAATTGCAGCTGTATATGGCTCAGGCCAAAAAACTACTACCACTCCAGCAGGATACAGCTAAACCCCCACTAGGTGGAGGCAACACAGGTGCAGGTGGAGCCATTCACACGCACTTCCAAATATGGAGGAGGTGATGGCTGGATGGTAAAACTGCACACTGGTGGCTTGCATAGAGCACTGTTCACACACTAGCAGACGCACAGTCACAAACCCGCAGCCTATTAGGTGACGCCCATACTATTAGATCAGGCGGGCTGCCAAGCCGTACCCCCACTGCGCGCTACGTAGGGACAGAAACTCTGATAGCAAGGCCTAACAAAAAGGGGCCTGGCTGTATCCTGTACAAAAAAGTTTTTGAGGTTTTTTGTTAGCGTTATGGCCATAAGACGTAAGCCTACAACCCTCGTCACGGGAACCTCATGCTTGTAGGTCCCTACACTACATATAATATAAAAAAGCAAAAAAGAAAATATCATTACTTACAGCAAGATGGAATTGCAGCTGTATATGGCTCAGGCCAAAAAACTACTACCACTCCAGCAGGATACAGCTAAACCCCCACTAGGTGGAGGCAACACAGGTGCAGGTGGAGCCATTCACACGCACTTCCAAATATGGAGGAGGTGATGGCTGGATGGTAAAACTGCACACTGGTGGCTTGCATAGAGCACTGTTCACACACTAGCAGACGCACAGTCACAAACCCGCAGCCTATTAGGTGACGCCCATACTATTAGATCAGGCGGGCTGCCAAGCCGTACCCCCACTGCGCGCTACGTAGGGACAGAAACTCTGATAGCAAGGCCTAACAAAAAGGGGCCTGGCTGTATCCTGTACAAAAAAGTTTTTGAGGTTTTTTGTTAGCGTTATGGCCATAAGACGTAAGCCTACAACCCTCGTCACGGGAACCTCATGCTTGTAGGTCCCTACACTACATATAATATAAAAAAGCAAAAAAGAAAATATCATTACTTACAGCAAGATGGAATTGCAGCTGTATATGGCTCAGGCCAAAAAACTACTACCACTCCAGCAGGATACAGCTAAACCCCCACTAGGTGGAGGCAACACAGGTGCAGGTGGAGCCATTCACACGCACTTCCAAATATGGAGGAGGTGATGGCTGGATGGTAAAACTGCACACTGGTGGCTTGCATAGAGCACTGTTCACACACTAGCAGACGCACAGTCACAAACCCGCAGCCTATTAGGTGACGCCCATACTATTAGATCAGGCGGGCTGCCAAGCCGTACCCCCACTGCGCGCTACGTAGGGACAGAAACTCTGATAGCAAGGCCTAACAAAAAGGGGCCTGGCTGTATCCTGTACAAAAAAGTTTTTGAGGTTTTTTGTTAGCGTTATGGCCATAAGACGTAAGCCTACAACCCTCGTCACGGGAACCTCATGCTTGTAGGTCCCTACACTACATATAATATAAAAAAGCAAAAAAGAAAATATCATTACTTACAGCAAGATGGAATTGCAGCTGTATATGGCTCAGGCCAAAAAACTACTACCACTCCAGCAGGATACAGCTAAACCCCCACTAGGTGGAGGCAACACAGGTGCAGGTGGAGCCATTCACACGCACTTCCAAATATGGAGGAGGTGATGGCTGGATGGTAAAACTGCACACTGGTGGCTTGCATAGAGCACTGTTCACACACTAGCAGACGCACAGTCACAAACCCGCAGCCTATTAGGTGACGCCCATACTATTAGATCAGGCGGGCTGCCAAGCCGTACCCCCACTGCGCGCTACGTAGGGACAGAAACTCTGATAGCAAGGCCTAACAAAAAGGGGCCTGGCTGTATCCTGTACAAAAAAGTTTTTGAGGTTTTTTGTTAGCGTTATGGCCATAAGACGTAAGCCTACAACCCTCGTCACGGGAACCTCATGCTTGTAGGTCCCTACACTACATATAATATAAAAAAGCAAAAAAGAAAATATCATTACTTACAGCAAGATGGAATTGCAGCTGTATATGGCTCAGGCCAAAAAACTACTACCACTCCAGCAGGATACAGCTAAACCCCCACTAGGTGGAGGCAACACAGGTGCAGGTGGAGCCATTCACACGCACTTCCAAATATGGAGGAGGTGATGGCTGGATGGTAAAACTGCACACTGGTGGCTTGCATAGAGCACTGTTCACACACTAGCAGACGCACAGTCACAAACCCGCAGCCTATTAGGTGACGCCCATACTATTAGATCAGGCGGGCTGCCAAGCCGTACCCCCACTGCGCGCTACGTAGGGACAGAAACTCTGATAGCAAGGCCTAACAAAAAGGGGCCTGGCTGTATCCTGTACAAAAAAGTTTTTGAGGTTTTTTGTTAGCGTTATGGCCATAAGACGTAAGCCTACAACCCTCGTCACGGGAACCTCATGCTTGTAGGTCCCTACACTACATATAATATAAAAAAGCAAAAAAGAAAATATCATTACTTACAGCAAGATGGAATTGCAGCTGTATATGGCTCAGGCCAAAAAAACTACTACCACTCCAGCAGGATACAGCTAAACCCCCACTAGGTGGAGGCAACACAGGTGCAGGTGGAGCCATTCACACGCACTTCCAAATATGGAGGAGGTGATGGCTGGATGGTAAAACTGCACACTGGTGGCTTGCATAGAGCACTGTTCACACACTAGCAGACGCACAGTCACAAACCCGCAGCCTATTAGGTGACGCCCATACTATTAGATCAGGCGGGCTGCCAAGCCGTACCCCCACTGCGCGCTACGTAGGGACAGAAACTCTGATAGCAAGGCCTAACAAAAAGGGGCCTGGCTGTATCCTGTACAAAAAAGTTTTTGAGGTTTTTTGTTAGCGTTATGGCCATAAGACGTAAGCCTACAACCCTCGTCACGGGAACCTCATGCTTGTAGGTCCCTACACTACATATAATATAAAAAAGCAAAAAAGAAAATATCATTACTTACAGCAAGATGGAATTGCAGCTGTATATGGCTCAGGCCAAAAAACTACTACCACTCCAGCAGGATACAGCTAAACCCCCACTAGGTGGAGGCAACACAGGTGCAGGTGGAGCCATTCACACGCACTTCCAAATATGGAGGAGGTGATGGCTGGATGGTAAAACTGCACACTGGTGGCTTGCATAGAGCACTGTTCACACACTAGCAGACGCACAGTCACAAACCCGCAGCCTATTAGGTGACGCCCATACTATTAGATCAGGCGGGCTGCCAAGCCGTACCCCCACTGCGCGCTACGTAGGGACAGAAACTCTGATAGCAAGGCCTAACAAAAAGGGGCCTGGCTGTATCCTGTACAAAAAAGTTTTTGAGGTTTTTTGTTAGCGTTATGGCCATAAGACGTAAGCCTACAACCCTCGTCACGGGAACCTCATGCTTGTAGGTCCCTACACTACATATAATATAAAAAAGCAAAAAAGAAAATATCATTACTTACAGCAAGATGGAATTGCAGCTGTATATGGCTCAGGCCAAAAAACTACTACCACTCCAGCAGGATACAGCTAAACCCCCACTAGGTGGAGGCAACACAGGTGCAGGTGGAGCCATTCACACGCACTTCCAAATATGGAGGAGGTGATGGCTGGATGGTAAAACTGCACACTGGTGGCTTGCATAGAGCACTGTTCACACACTAGCAGACGCACAGTCACAAACCCGCAGCCTATTAGGTGACGCCCATACTATTAGATCAGGCGGGCTGCCAAGCCGTACCCCCACTGCGCGCTACGTAGGGACAGAAACTCTGATAGCAAGGCCTAACAAAAAGGGGCCTGGCTGTATCCTGTACAAAAAAGTTTTTGAGGTTTTTTGTTAGCGTTATGGCCATAAGACGTAAGCCTACAACCCTCGTCACGGGAACCTCATGCTTGTAGGTCCCTACACTACATATAATATAAAAAAGCAAAAAAGAAAATATCATTACTTACAGCAAGATGGAATTGCAGCTGTATATGGCTCAGGCCAAAAAACTACTACCACTCCAGCAGGATACAGCTAAACCCCCACTAGGTGGAGGCAACACAGGTGCAGGTGGAGCCATTCACACGCACTTCCAAATATGGAGGAGGTGATGGCTGGATGGTAAAACTGCACACTGGTGGCTTGCATAGAGCACTGTTCACACACTAGCAGACGCACAGTCACAAACCCGCAGCCTATTAGGTGACGCCCATACTATTAGATCAGGCGGGCTGCCAAGCCGTACCCCCACTGCGCGCTACGTAGGGACAGAAACTCTGATAGCAAGGCCTAACAAAAAGGGGCCTGGCTGTATCCTGTACAAAAAAGTTTTTGAGGTTTTTTGTTAGCGTTATGGCCATAAGACGTAAGCCTACAACCCTCGTCACGGGAACCTCATGCTTGTAGGTCCCTACACTACATATAATATAAAAAAGCAAAAAAGAAAATATCATTACTTACAGCAAGATGGAATTGCAGCTGTATATGGCTCAGGCCAAAAAACTACTACCACTCCAGCAGGATACAGCTAAACCCCCACTAGGTGGAGGCAACACAGGTGCAGGTGGAGCCATTCACACGCACTTCCAAATATGGAGGAGGTGATGGCTGGATGGTAAAACTGCACACTGGTGGCTTGCATAGAGCACTGTTCACACACTAGCAGACGCACAGTCACAAACCCGCAGCCTATTAGGTGACGCCCATACTATTAGATCAGGCGGGCTGCCAAGCCGTACCCCCACTGCGCGCTACGTAGGGACAGAAACTCTGATAGCAAGGCCTAACAAAAAGGGGCCTGGCTGTATCCTGTACAAAAAAGTTTTTGAGGTTTTTTGTTAGCGTTATGGCCATAAGACGTAAGCCTACAACCCTCGTCACGGGAACCTCATGCTTGTAGGTCCCTACACTACATATAATATAAAAAAGCAAAAAAGAAAATATCATTACTTACAGCAAGATGGAATTGCAGCTGTATATGGCTCAGGCCAAAAAACTACTACCACTCCAGCAGGATACAGCTAAACCCCCACTAGGTGGAGGCAACACAGGTGCAGGTGGAGCCATTCACACGCACTTCCAAATATGGAGGAGGTGATGGCTGGATGGTAAAACTGCACACTGGTGGCTTGCATAGAGCACTGTTCACACACTAGCAGACGCACAGTCACAAACCCGCAGCCTATTAGGTGACGCCCATACTATTAGATCAGGCGGGCTGCCAAGCCGTACCCCCACTGCGCGCTACGTAGGGACAGAAACTCTGATAGCAAGGCCTAACAAAAAGGGGCCTGGCTGTATCCTGTACAAAAAAGTTTTTGAGGTTTTTTGTTAGCGTTATGGCCATAAGACGTAAGCCTACAACCCTCGTCACGGGAACCTCATGCTTGTAGGTCCCTACACTACATATAATATAAAAAAGCAAAAAAGAAAATATCATTACTTACAGCAAGATGGAATTGCAGCTGTATATAGCTCAGGCCAAAAAACTACTACCACTCCAGCAGGATACAGCTAAACCCCCACTAGGTGGAGGCAACACAGGTGCAGGTGGAGCCATTCACACGCACTTCCAAATATGGAGGAGGTGATGGCTGGATGGTAAAACTGCACACTGGTGGCTTGCATAGAGCACTGTTCACACACTAGCAGACGCACAGTAACAAACCCGCAGCCTATTAGGTGACGCCCATACTATTAGATCAGGCGGGCTGCCAAGCCGTACCCCCACTGCGCGCTACGTAGGGACAGAAACTCTGATAGCAAGGCCTAACAAAAAGGGGCCTGGCTGTATCCTGTACAAAAAAGTTTTTGAGGTTTTTTGTTAGCGTTATGGCCATAAGACGTAAGCCTACAACCCTCGTCACGGGAACCTCATGCTTGTAGGTCCCTACACTACATATAATATAAAAAAGCAAAAAAGAAAATATCATTACTTACAGCAAGATGGAATTGCAGCTGTGTATGGCTCAGGCCAAAAAACTACTACCACTCCAGGAGGATACAGCTAAACCCCCACTAGGTGGAGGCAACACAGGTGCAGGTGGAGCCATTCACACGCACTTCCAAATATGGAGGAGGTGATGGCTGGATGGTAAAACTGCACACTGGTGGCTTGCATAGAGCACTGTTCACACACTAGCAGACGCACAGTAACAAACCCGCAGCCTATTAGGTGACGCCCATACTATTAGATCAGGCGGGCTGCCAAGCCGTACCCCCACTGCGCGCTACGTAGGGACAGAAACTCTGATAGCAAGGCCTAACAAAAAGGGGCCTGGCTGTATCCTGTACAAAAAAGTTTTTGAGGTTTTTTGTTAGCGTTATGGCCATAAGACGTAAGCCTACAACCCTCGTCACGGGAACCTCATGCTTGTAGGTCCCTACACTACATATAATATAAAAAAGCAAAAAAGAAAATATCATTACTTACAGCAAGATGGAATTGCAGCTGTGTATGGCTCAGGCCAAAAAACTACTACCACTCCAGCAGGATACAGCTAAACCCCCACTAGGTGGAGGCAACACAGGTGCAGGTGGAGCCATTCACACGCACTTCCAAATATGGAGGAGGTGATGGCTGGATGGTAAAACTGCACACTGGTGGCTTGCATAGAGCACTGTTCACACACTAGCAGACGCACAGTAACAAACCCGCAGCCTATTAGGTGACGCCCATACTATTAGATCAGGCGGGCTGCCAAGCCGTACCCCCACTGCGCGCTACGTAGGGACAGAAACTCTGATAGCAAGGCCTAACAAAAAGGGGCCTGGCTGTATCCTGTACAAAAAAGTTTTTGAGGTTTTTTGTTAGCGTTATGGCCATAAGACGTAAGCCTACAACCCTCGTCACGGGAACCTCATGCTTGTAGGTCCCTACACTACATATAATATAAAAAAGAAAATATCATTACTTACAGCAAGATGGAATTGCAGCTGTATATGGCTCAGGCCAAAAAACTACTACCACTCCAGCAGGATACAGCTAAACCCCCACTAGGTGGAGGCAACACAGGTGCAGGTGGAGCCATTCACACGCACTTCCAAATATGGAGGAGGTGATGGCTGGATGGTAAAACTGCACACTGGTGGCTTGCATAGAGCACTGTTCACACACTAGCAGACGCACAGTCACAAACCCGCAGCCTATTAGGTGACGCCCATACTATTAGATCAGGCGGGCTGCCAAGCCGTACCCCCACTGCGCGCTACGTAGGGACAGAAACTCTGATAGCAAGGCCTAACAAAAAGGGGCCTGGCTGTATCCTGTACAAAAAAGTTTTTGAGGTTTTTTGTTAGCGTTATGGCCATAAGACGTAAGCCTACAACCCTCGTCACGGGAACCTCATGCTTGTAGGTCCCTACACTACATATAATATAAAAAAGCAAAAAAGAAAATATCATTACTTACAGCAAGATGGAATTGCAGCTGTATATGGCTCAGGCCAAAAAACTACTACCACTCCAGCAGGATACAGCTAAACCCCCACTAGGTGGAGGCAACACAGGTGCAGGTGGAGCCATTCACACGCACTTCCAAATATGGAGGAGGTGATGGCTGGATGGTAAAACTGCACACTGGTGGCTTGCATAGAGCACTGTTCACACACTAGCAGACGCACAGTAACAAACCCGCAGCCTATTAGGTGACGCCCATACTATTAGATCAGGCGGGCTGCCAAGCCGTACCCCCACTGCGCGCTACGTAGGGACAGAAACTCTGATAGCAAGGCCTAACAAAAAGGGGCCTGGCTGTATCCTGTACAAAAAAGTTTTTGAGGTTTTTTGTTAGCGTTATGGCCATAAGACGTAAGCCTACAACCCTCGTCACGGGAACCTCATGCTTGTAGGTCCCTACACTACATATAATATAAAAAAGCAAAAAAGAAAATATCATTACTTACAGCAAGATGGAATTGCAGCTGTGTATGGCTCAGGCCAAAAAACTACTACCACTCCAGCAGGATACAGCTAAACCCCCACTAGGTGGAGGCAACACAGGTGCAGGTGGAGCCATTCACACGCACTTCCAAATATGGAGGAGGTGATGGCTGGATGGTAAAACTGCACACTGGTGGCTTGCATAGAGCACTGTTCACACACTAGCAGACGCACAGTCACAAACCCGCAGCCTATTAGGTGACGCCCATACTATTAGATCAGGCGGGCTGCCAAGCCGTACCCCCACTGCGCGCTACGTAGGGACAGAAACTCTGATAGCAAGGCCTAACAAAAAGGGGCCTGGCTGTATCCTGTACAAAAAAGTTTTTGAGGTTTTTTGTTAGCGTTATGGCCATAAGACGTAAGCCTACAACCCTCGTCACGGGAACCTCATGCTTGTAGGTCCCTACACTACATATAATATAAAAAAGCAAAAAAGAAAATATCATTACTTACAGCAAGATGGAATTGCAGCTGTATATGGCTCAGGCCAAAAAACTACTACCACTCCAGCAGGATACAGCTAAACCCCCACTAGGTGGAGGCAACACAGGTGCAGGTGGAGCCATTCACACGCACTTCCAAATATGGAGGAGGTGATGGCTGGATGGTAAAACTGCACACTGGTGGCTTGCATAGAGCACTGTTCACACACTAGCAGACGCACAGTCACAAACCCGCAGCCTATTAGGTGACGCCCATACTATTAGATCAGGCGGGCTGCCAAGCCGTACCCCCACTGCGCGCTACGTAGGGACAGAAACTCTGATAGCAAGGCCTAACAAAAAGGGGCCTGGCTGTATCCTGTACAAAAAAGTTTTTGAGGTTTTTTGTTAGCGTTATGGCCATAAGACGTAAGCCTACAACCCTCGTCACGGGAACCTCATGCTTGTAGGTCCCTACACTACATATAATATAAAAAAGCAAAAAAGAAAATATCATTACTTACAGCAAGATGGAATTGCAGCTGTATATGGCTCAGGCCAAAAAACTACTACCACTCCAGCAGGATACAGCTAAACCCCCACTAGGTGGAGGCAACACAGGTGCAGGTGGAGCCATTCACACGCACTTCCAAATATGGAGGAGGTGATGGCTGGATGGTAAAACTGCACACTGGTGGCTTGCATAGAGCACTGTTCACACACTAGCAGACGCACAGTAACAAACCCGCAGCCTATTAGGTGACGCCCATACTATTAGATCAGGCGGGCTGCCAAGCCGTACCCCCACTGCGCGCTACGTAGGGACAGAAACTCTGATAGCAAGGCCTAACAAAAAGGGGCCTGGCTGTATCCTGTACAAAAAAGTTTTTGAGGTTTTTTGTTAGCGTTATGGCCATAAGACGTAAGCCTACAACCCTCGTCACGGGAACCTCATGCTTGTAGGTCCCTACACTACATATAATATAAAAAAGCAAAAAAGAAAATATCATTACTTACAGCAAGATGGAATTGCAGCTGTATATGGCTCAGGCCAAAAAACTACTACCACTCCAGCAGGATACAGCTAAACCCCCACTAGGTGGAGGCAACACAGGTGCAGGTGGAGCCATTCACACGCACTTCCAAATATGGAGGAGGTGATGGCTGGATGGTAAAACTGCACACTGGTGGCTTGCATAGAGCACTGTTCACACACTAGCAGACGCACAGTCACAAACCCGCAGCCTATTAGGTGACGCCCATACTATTAGATCAGGCGGGCTGCCAAGCCGTACCCCCACTGCGCGCTACGTAGGGACAGAAACTCTGATAGCAAGGCCTAACAAAAAGGGGCCTGGCTGTATCCTGTACAAAAAAGTTTTTGAGGTTTTTTGTTAGCGTTATGGCCATAAGACGTAAGCCTACAACCCTCGTCACGGGAACCTCATGCTTGTAGGTCCCTACACTACATATAATATAAAAAAGCAAAAAAGAAAATATCATTACTTACAGCAAGATGGAATTGCAGCTGTATATGGCTCAGGCCAAAAAACTACTACCACTCCAGCAGGATACAGCTAAACCCCCACTAGGTGGAGGCAACACAGGTGCAGGTGGAGCCATTCACACGCACTTCCAAATATGGAGGAGGTGATGGCTGGATGGTAAAACTGCACACTGGTGGCTTGCATAGAGCACTGTTCACACACTAGCAGACGCACAGTCACAAACCCGCAGCCTATTAGGTGACGCCCATACTATTAGATCAGGCGGGCTGCCAAGCCGTACCCCCACTGCGCGCTACGTAGGGACAGAAACTCTGATAGCAAGGCCTAACAAAAAGGGGCCTGGCTGTATCCTGTACAAAAAAGTTTTTGAGGTTTTTTGTTAGCGTTATGGCCATAAGACGTAAGCCTACAACCCTCGTCACGGGAACCTCATGCTTGTAGGTCCCTACACTACATATAATATAAAAAAGCAAAAAAGAAAATATCATTACTTACAGCAAGATGGAATTGCAGCTGTATATGGCTCAGGCCAAAAAACTACTACCACTCCAGCAGGATACAGCTAAACCCCCACTAGGTGGAGGCAACACAGGTGCAGGTGGAGCCATTCACACGCACTTCCAAATATGGAGGAGGTGATGGCTGGATGGTAAAACTGCACACTGGTGGCTTGCATAGAGCACTGTTCACACACTAGCAGACGCACAGTAACAAACCCGCAGCCTATTAGGTGACGCCCATACTATTAGATCAGGCGGGCTGCCAAGCCGTACCCCCACTGCGCGCTACGTAGGGACAGAAACTCTGATAGCAAGGCCTAACAAAAAGGGGCCTGGCTGTATCCTGTACAAAAAAGTTTTTGAGGTTTTTTGTTAGCGTTATGGCCATAAGACGTAAGCCTACAACCCTCGTCACGGGAACCTCATGCTTGTAGGTCCCTACACTACATATAATATAAAAAAGCAAAAAAGAAAATATCATTACTTACAGCAAGATGGAATTGCAGCTGTATATGGCTCAGGCCAAAAAACTACTACCACTCCAGCAGGATACAGCTAAACCCCCACTAGGTGGAGGCAACACAGGTGCAGGTGGAGCCATTCACACGCACTTCCAAATATGGAGGAGGTGATGGCTGGATGGTAAAACTGCACACTGGTGGCTTGCATAGAGCACTGTTCACACACTAGCAGACGCACAGTCACAAACCCGCAGCCTATTAGGTGACGCCCATACTATTAGATCAGACGGGCTGCCAAGCCGTACCCCCACTGCGCGCTACGTAGGGACAGAAACTCTGATAGCAAGGCCTAACAAAAAGGGGCCTGGCTGTATCCTGTACAAAAAAGTTTTTGAGGTTTTTTGTTAGCGTTATGGCCATAAGACGTAAGCCTACAACCCTCGTCACGGGAACCTCATGCTTGTAGGTCCCTACACTACATATAATATAAAAAAGCAAAAAAGAAAATATCATTACTTACAGCAAGATGGAATTGCAGCTGTATATGGCTCAGGCCAAAAAACTACTACCACTCCAGCAGGATACAGCTAAACCCCCACTAGGTGGAGGCAACACAGGTGCAGGTGGAGCCATTCACACGCACTTCCAAATATGGAGGAGGTGATGGCTGGATGGTAAAACTGCACACTGGTGGCTTGCATAGAGCACTGTTCACACACTAGCAGACGCACAGTAACAAACCCGCAGCCTATTAGGTGACGCCCATACTATTAGATCAGGCGGGCTGCCAAGCCGTACCCCCACTGCGCGCTACGTAGGGACAGAAACTCTGATAGCAAGGCCTAACAAAAAGGGGCCTGGCTGTATCCTGTACAAAAAAGTTTTTGAGGTTTTTTGTTAGCGTTATGGCCATAAGACGTAAGCCTACAACCCTCGTCACGGGAACCTCATGCTTGTAGGTCCCTACACTACATATAATATAAAAAAGCAAAAAAGAAAATATCATTACTTACAGCAAGATGGAATTGCAGCTGTATATGGCTCAGGCCAAAAAAACTACTACCACTCCAGCAGGATACAGCTAAACCCCCACTAGGTGGAGGCAACACAGGTGCAGGTGGAGCCATTCACACGCACTTCCAAATATGGAGGAGGTGATGGCTGGATGGTAAAACTGCACACTGGTGGCTTGCATAGAGCACTGTTCACACACTAGCAGACGCACAGTCACAAACCCGCAGCCTATTAGGTGACGCCCATACTATTAGATCAGGCGGGCTGCCAAGCCGTACCCCCACTGCGCGCTACGTAGGGACAGAAACTCTGATAGCAAGGCCTAACAAAAAGGGGCCTGGCTGTATCCTGTACAAAAAAGTTTTTGAGGTTTTTTGTTAGCGTTATGGCCATAAGACGTAAGCCTACAACCCTCGTCACGGGAACCTCATGCTTGTAGGTCCCTACACTACATATAATATAAAAAAGCAAAAAAGAAAATATCATTACTTACAGCAAGATGGAATTGCAGCTGTGTATGGCTCAGGCCAAAAAACTACTACCACTCCAGCAGGATACAGCTAAACCCCCACTAGGTGGAGGCAACACAGGTGCAGGTGGAGCCATTCACACGCACTTCCAAATATGGAGGAGGTGATGGCTGGATGGTAAAACTGCACACTGGTGGCTTGCATAGAGCACTGTTCACACACTAGCAGACGCACAGTCACAAACCCGCAGCCTATTAGGTGACGCCCATACTATTAGATCAGGCGGGCTGCCAAGCCGTACCCCCACTGCGCGCTACGTAGGGACAGAAACTCTGATAGCAAGGCCTAACAAAAAGGGGCCTGGCTGTATCCTGTACAAAAAAGTTTTTGAGGTTTTTTGTTAGCGTTATGGCCATAAGACGTAAGCCTACAACCCTCGTCACGGGAACCTCATGCTTGTAGGTCCCTACACTACATATAATATAAAAAAGCAAAAAAGAAAATATCATTACTTACAGCAAGATGGAATTGCAGCTGTATATGGCTCAGGCCAAAAAACTACTACCACTCCAGCAGGATACAGCTAAACCCCCACTAGGTGGAGGCAACACAGGTGCAGGTGGAGCCATTCACACGCACTTCCAAATATGGAGGAGGTGATGGCTGGATGGTAAAACTGCACACTGGTGGCTTGCATAGAGCACTGTTCACACACTAGCAGACGCACAGTCACAAACCCGCAGCCTATTAGGTGACGCCCATACTATTAGATCAGGCGGGCTGCCAAGCCGTACCCCCACTGCGCGCTACGTAGGGACAGAAACTCTGATAGCAAGGCCTAACAAAAAGGGGCCTGGCTGTATCCTGTACAAAAAAGTTTTTGAGGTTTTTTGTTAGCGTTATGGCCATAAGACGTAAGCCTACAACCCTCGTCACGGGAACCTCATGCTTGTAGGTCCCTACACTACATATAATATAAAAAAGCAAAAAAGAAAATATCATTACTTACAGCAAGATGGAATTGCAGCTGTATATGGCTCAGGCCAAAAAACTACTACCACTCCAGCAGGATACAGCTAAACCCCCACTAGGTGGAGGCAACACAGGTGCAGGTGGAGCCATTCACACGCACTTCCAAATATGGAGGAGGTGATGGCTGGATGGTAAAACTGCACACTGGTGGCTTGCATAGAGCACTGTTCACACACTAGCAGACGCACAGTCACAAACCCGCAGCCTATTAGGTGACGCCCATACTATTAGATCAGGCGGGCTGCCAAGCCGTACCCCCACTGCGCGCTACGTAGGGACAGAAACTCTGATAGCAAGGCCTAACAAAAAGGGGCCTGGCTGTATCCTGTACAAAAAAGTTTTTGAGGTTTTTTGTTAGCGTTATGGCCATAAGACGTAAGCCTACAACCCTCGTCACGGGAACCTCATGCTTGTAGGTCCCTACACTACATATAATATAAAAAAGCAAAAAAGAAAATATCATTACTTACAGCAAGATGGAATTGCAGCTGTATATGGCTCAGGCCAAAAAACTACTACCACTCCAGCAGGATACAGCTAAACCCCCACTAGGTGGAGGCAACACAGGTGCAGGTGGAGCCATTCACACGCACTTCCAAATATGGAGGAGGTGATGGCTGGATGGTAAAACTGCACACTGGTGGCTTGCATAGAGCACTGTTCACACACTAGCAGACGCACAGTCACAAACCCGCAGCCTATTAGGTGACGCCCATACTATTAGATCAGGCGGGCTGCCAAGCCGTACCCCCACTGCGCGCTACGTAGGGACAGAAACTCTGATAGCAAGGCCTAACAAAAAGGGGCCTGGCTGTATCCTGTACAAAAAAGTTTTTGAGGTTTTTTGTTAGCGTTATGGCCATAAGACGTAAGCCTACAACCCTCGTCACGGGAACCTCATGCTTGTAGGTCCCTACACTACATATAATATAAAAAAGCAAAAAAGAAAATATCATTACTTACAGCAAGATGGAATTGCAGCTGTATATGGCTCAGGCCAAAAAACTACTACCACTCCAGCAGGATACAGCTAAACCCCCACTAGGTGGAGGCAACACAGGTGCAGGTGGAGCCATTCACACGCACTTCCAAATATGGAGGAGGTGATGGCTGGATGGTAAAACTGCACACTGGTGGCTTGCATAGAGCACTGTTCACACACTAGCAGACGCACAGTCACAAACCCGCAGCCTATTAGGTGACGCCCATACTATTAGATCAGGCGGGCTGCCAAGCCGTACCCCCACTGCGCGCTACGTAGGGACAGAAACTCTGATAGCAAGGCCTAACAAAAAGGGGCCTGGCTGTATCCTGTACAAAAAAGTTTTTGAGGTTTTTTGTTAGCGTTATGGCCATAAGACGTAAGCCTACAACCCTCGTCACGGGAACCTCATGCTTGTAGGTCCCTACACTACATATAATATAAAAAAGCAAAAAAGAAAATATCATTACTTACAGCAAGATGGAATTGCAGCTGTATATGGCTCAGGCCAAAAAACTACTACCACTCCAGCAGGATACAGCTAAACCCCCACTAGGTGGAGGCAACACAGGTGCAGGTGGAGCCATTCACACGCACTTCCAAATATGGAGGAGGTGATGGCTGGATGGTAAAACTGCACACTGGTGGCTTGCATAGAGCACTGTTCACACACTAGCAGACGCACAGTCACAAACCCGCAGCCTATTAGGTGACGCCCATACTATTAGATCAGGCGGGCTGCCAAGCCGTACCCCCACTGCGCGCTACGTAGGGACAGAAACTCTGATAGCAAGGCCTAACAAAAAGGGGCCTGGCTGTATCCTGTACAAAAAAGTTTTTGAGGTTTTTTGTTAGCGTTATGGCCATAAGACGTAAGCCTACAACCCTCGTCACGGGAACCTCATGCTTGTAGGTCCCTACACTACATATAATATAAAAAAGCAAAAAAGAAAATATCATTACTTACAGCAAGATGGAATTGCAGCTGTATATGGCTCAGGCCAAAAAACTACTACCACTCCAGCAGGATACAGCTAAACCCCCACTAGGTGGAGGCAACACAGGTGCAGGTGGAGCCATTCACACGCACTTCCAAATATGGAGGAGGTGATGGCTGGATGGTAAAACTGCACACTGGTGGCTTGCATAGAGCACTGTTCACACACTAGCAGACGCACAGTCACAAACCCGCAGCCTATTAGGTGACGCCCATACTATTAGATCAGGCGGGCGGCCAAGCCGTACCCCCACTGCGCGCTACGTAGGGACAGAAACTCTGATAGCAAGGCCTAACAAAAAGGGGCCTGGCTGTATCCTGTACAAAAAAGTTTTTGAGGTTTTTTGTTAGCGTTATGGCCATAAGACGTAAGCCTACAACCCTCGTCACGGGAACCTCATGCTTGTAGGTCCCTACACTACATATAATATAAAAAAGCAAAAAAGAAAATATCATTACTTACAGCAAGATGGAATTGCAGCTGTATATGGCTCAGGCCAAAAAACTACTACCACTCCAGCAGGATACAGCTAAACCCCCACTAGGTGGAGGCAACACAGGTGCAGGTGGAGCCATTCACACGCACTTCCAAATATGGAGGAGGTGATGGCTGGATGGTAAAACTGCACACTGGTGGCTTGCATAGAGCACTGTTCACACACTAGCAGACGCACAGTCACAAACCCGCAGCCTATTAGGTGACGCCCATACTATTAGATCAGGCGGGCTGCCAAGCCGTACCCCCACTGCGCGCTACGTAGGGACAGAAACTCTGATAGCAAGGCCTAACAAAAAGGGGCCTGGCTGTATCCTGTACAAAAAAGTTTTTGAGGTTTTTTGTTAGCGTTATGGCCATAAGACGTAAGCCTACAACCCTCGTCACGGGAACCTCATGCTTGTAGGTCCCTACACTACATATAATATAAAAAAGCAAAAAAGAAAATATCATTACTTACAGCAAGATGGAATTGCAGCTGTATATGGCTCAGGCCAAAAAACTACTACCACTCCAGCAGGATACAGCTAAACCCCCACTAGGTGGAGGCAACACAGGTGCAGGTGGAGCCATTCACACGCACTTCCAAATATGGAGGAGGTGATGGCTGGATGGTAAAACTGCACACTGGTGGCTTGCATAGAGCACTGTTCACACACTAGCAGACGCACAGTCACAAACCCGCAGCCTATTAGGTGACGCCCATACTATTAGATCAGGCGGGCTGCCAAGCCGTACCCCCACTGCGCGCTACGTAGGGACAGAAACTCTGATAGCAAGGCCTAACAAAAAGGGGCCTGGCTGTATCCTGTACAAAAAAGTTTTTGAGGTTTTTTGTTAGCGTTATGGCCATAAGACGTAAGCCTACAACCCTCGTCACGGGAACCTCATGCTTGTAGGTCCCTACACTACATATAATATAAAAAAGCAAAAAAGAAAATATCATTACTTACAGCAAGATGGAATTGCAGCTGTATATGGCTCAGGCCAAAAAACTACTACCACTCCAGCAGGATACAGCTAAACCCCCACTAGGTGGAGGCAACACAGGTGCAGGTGGAGCCATTCACACGCACTTCCAAATATGGAGGAGGTGATGGCTGGATGGTAAAACTGCACACTGGTGGCTTGCATAGAGCACTGTTCACACACTAGCAGACGCACAGTCACAAACCCGCAGCCTATTAGGTGACGCCCATACTATTAGATCAGGCGGGCTGCCAAGCCGTACCCCCACTGCGCGCTACGTAGGGACAGAAACTCTGATAGCAAGGCCTAACAAAAAGGGGCCTGGCTGTATCCTGTACAAAAAAGTTTTTGAGGTTTTTTGTTAGCGTTATGGCCATAAGACGTAAGCCTACAACCCTCGTCACGGGAACCTCATGCTTGTAGGTCCCTACACTACATATAATATAAAAAAGCAAAAAAGAAAATATCATTACTTACAGCAAGATGGAATTGCAGCTGTATATGGCTCAGGCCAAAAAACTACTACCACTCCAGCAGGATACAGCTAAACCCCCACTAGGTGGAGGCAACACAGGTGCAGGTGGAGCCATTCACACGCACTTCCAAATATGGAGGAGGTGATGGCTGGATGGTAAAACTGCACACTGGTGGCTTGCATAGAGCACTGTTCACACACTAGCAGACGCACAGTCACAAACCCGCAGCCTATTAGGTGACGCCCATACTATTAGATCAGGCGGGCTGCCAAGCCGTACCCCCACTGCGCGCTACGTAGGGACAGAAACTCTGATAGCAAGGCCTAACAAAAAGGGGCCTGGCTGTATCCTGTACAAAAAAGTTTTTGAGGTTTTTTGTTAGCGTTATGGCCATAAGACGTAAGCCTACAACCCTCGTCACGGGAACCTCATGCTTGTAGGTCCCTACACTACATATAATATAAAAAAGCAAAAAAGAAAATATCATTACTTACAGCAAGATGGAATTGCAGCTGTATATGGCTCAGGCCAAAAAACTACTACCACTCCAGCAGGATACAGCTAAACCCCCACTAGGTGGAGGCAACACAGGTGCAGGTGGAGCCATTCACACGCACTTCCAAATATGGAGGAGGTGATGGCTGGATGGTAAAACTGCACACTGGTGGCTTGCATAGAGCACTGTTCACACACTAGCAGACGCACAGTCACAAACCCGCAGCCTATTAGGTGACGCCCATACTATTAGATCAGGCGGGCTGCCAAGCCGTACCCCCACTGCGCGCTACGTAGGGACAGAAACTCTGATAGCAAGGCCTAACAAAAAGGGGCCTGGCTGTATCCTGTACAAAAAAGTTTTTGAGGTTTTTTGTTAGCGTTATGGCCATAAGACGTAAGCCTACAACCCTCGTCACGGGAACCTCATGCTTGTAGGTCCCTACACTACATATAATATAAAAAAGCAAAAAAGAAAATATCATTACTTACAGCAAGATGGAATTGCAGCTGTATATGGCTCAGGCCAAAAAACTACTACCACTCCAGCAGGATACAGCTAAACCCCCACTAGGTGGAGGCAACACAGGTGCAGGTGGAGCCATTCACACGCACTTCCAAATATGGAGGAGGTGATGGCTGGATGGTAAAACTGCACACTGGTGGCTTGCATAGAGCACTGTTCACACACTAGCAGACGCACAGTCACAAACCCGCAGCCTATTAGGTGACGCCCATACTATTAGATCAGGCGGGCTGCCAAGCCGTACCCCCACTGCGCGCTACGTAGGGACAGAAACTCTGATAGCAAGGCCTAACAAAAAGGGGCCTGGCTGTATCCTGTACAAAAAAGTTTTTGAGGTTTTTTGTTAGCGTTATGGCCATAAGACGTAAGCCTACAACCCTCGTCACGGGAACCTCATGCTTGTAGGTCCCTACACTACATATAATATAAAAAAGCAAAAAAGAAAATATCATTACTTACAGCAAGATGGAATTGCAGCTGTATATGGCTCAGGCCAAAAAACTACTACCACTCCAGCAGGATACAGCTAAACCCCCACTAGGTGGAGGCAACACAGGTGCAGGTGGAGCCATTCACACGCACTTCCAAATATGGAGGAGGTGATGGCTGGATGGTAAAACTGCACACTGGTGGCTTGCATAGAGCACTGTTCACACACTAGCAGACGCACAGTCACAAACCCGCAGCCTATTAGGTGACGCCCATACTATTAGATCAGGCGGGCTGCCAAGCCGTACCCCCACTGCGCGCTACGTAGGGACAGAAACTCTGATAGCAAGGCCTAACAAAAAGGGGCCTGGCTGTATCCTGTACAAAAAAGTTTTTGAGGTTTTTTGTTAGCGTTATGGCCATAAGACGTAAGCCTACAACCCTCGTCACGGGAACCTCATGCTTGTAGGTCCCTACACTACATATAATATAAAAAAGCAAAAAAGAAAATATCATTACTTACAGCAAGATGGAATTGCAGCTGTATATGGCTCAGGCCAAAAAACTACTACCACTCCAGCAGGATACAGCTAAACCCCCACTAGGTGGAGGCAACACAGGTGCAGGTGGAGCCATTCACACGCACTTCCAAATATGGAGGAGGTGATGGCTGGATGGTAAAACTGCACACTGGTGGCTTGCATAGAGCACTGTTCACACACTAGCAGACGCACAGTCACAAACCCGCAGCCTATTAGGTGACGCCCATACTATTAGATCAGGCGGGCTGCCAAGCCGTACCCCCACTGCGCGCTACGTAGGGACAGAAACTCTGATAGCAAGGCCTAACAAAAAGGGGCCTGGCTGTATCCTGTACAAAAAAGTTTTTGAGGTTTTTTGTTAGCGTTATGGCCATAAGACGTAAGCCTACAACCCTCGTCACGGGAACCTCATGCTTGTAGGTCCCTACACTACATATAATATAAAAAAGCAAATATCATTACTTACAGCAAGATGGAATTGCAGCTGTATATGGCTCAGGCCAAAAAACTACTACCACTCCAGCAGGATACAGCTAAACCCCCACTAGGTGGAGGCAACACAGGTGCAGGTGGAGCCATTCACACGCACTTCCAAATATGGAGGAGGTGATGGCTGGATGGTAAAACTGCACACTGGTGGCTTGCATAGAGCACTGTTCACACACTAGCAGACGCACAGTCACAAACCCGCAGCCTATTAGGTGACGCCCATACTATTAGATCAGGCGGGCTGCCAAGCCGTACCCCCACTGCGCGCTACGTAGGGACAGAAACTCTGATAGCAAGGCCTAACAAAAAGGGGCCTGGCTGTATCCTGTACAAAAAAGTTTTTGAGGTTTTTTGTTAGCGTTATGGCCATAAGACGTAAGCCTACAACCCTCGTCACGGGAACCTCATGCTTGTAGGTCCCTACACTACATATAATATAAAAAAGCAAAAAAGAAAATATCATTACTTACAGCAAGATGGAATTGCAGCTGTATATGGCTCAGGCCAAAAAACTACTACCACTCCAGCAGGATACAGCTAAACCCCCACTAGGTGGAGGCAACACAGGTGCAGGTGGAGCCATTCACACGCACTTCCAAATATGGAGGAGGTGATGGCTGGATGGTAAAACTGCACACTGGTGGCTTGCATAGAGCACTGTTCACACACTAGCAGACGCACAGTCACAAACCCGCAGCCTATTAGGTGACGCCCATACTATTAGATCAGGCGGGCTGCCAAGCCGTACCCCCACTGCGCGCTACGTAGGGACAGAAACTCTGATAGCAAGGCCTAACAAAAAGGGGCCTGGCTGTATCCTGTACAAAAAAGTTTTTGAGGTATTTTATTAGCGTTATGGCCATAAGACGTAAGCCTACAACCCTCGTCACGGGAACCTCATGCTTGTAGGTCCCTACACTACATATAATATAAAAAAGCAAAAAAGAAAATATCATTACTTACAGCAAGATGGAATTGCAGCTGTATATGGCTCAGGCCAAAAAACTACTACCACTCCAGCAGGATACAGCTAAACCCCCACTAGGTGGAGGCAACACAGGTGCAGGTGGAGCCATTCACACGCACTTCCAAATATGGAGGAGGTGATGGCTGGATGGTAAAACTGCACACTGGTGGCTTGCATAGAGCACTGTTCACACACTAGCAGACGCACAGTCACAAACCCGCAGCCTATTAGGTGACGCCCATACTATTAGATCAGGCGGGCTGCCAAGCCGTACCCCCACTGCGCGCTACGTAGGGACAGAAACTCTGATAGCAAGGCCTAACAAAAAGGGGCCTGGCTGTATCCTGTAC
This sequence comes from Anomaloglossus baeobatrachus, assembly GCF_048569485.1. Lineage (NCBI taxonomy): Eukaryota > Metazoa > Chordata > Amphibia > Anura > Aromobatidae > Anomaloglossus > Anomaloglossus baeobatrachus. Next base: position 95,121,845 of record NC_134360.1, on the reverse strand, counting down.
AAAAAAGTTTTTGAGGTTTTTTGTTAGCGTTATGGCCATAAGACGTAAGCCTACAACCCTCGTCACGGGAACCTCATGCTTGTAGGTCCCTACACTACATATAATATAAAAAAGCAAAAAAGAAAATATCATTACTTACAGCAAGATGGAATTGCAGCTGTATATGGCTCAGGCCAAAAAACTACTACCACTCCAGCAGGATACAGCTAAACCCCCACTAGGTGGAGGCAACACAGGTGCAGGTGGAGCCATTCACACGCACTTCCAAATATGGAGGAGGTGATGGCTGGATGGTAAAACTGCACACTGGTGGCTTGCATAGAGCACTGTTCACACACTAGCAGACGCACAGTCACAAACCCGCAGCCTATTAGGTGACGCCCATACTATTAGATCAGGCGGGCTGCCAAGCCGTACCCCCACTGCGCGCTACGTAGGGACAGAAACTCTGATAGCAAGGCCTAACAAAAAGGGGCCTGGCTGTATCCTGTACAAAAAAGTTTTTGAGGTTTTTTGTTAGCGTTATGGCCATAAGACGTAAGCCTACAACCCTCGTCACGGGAACCTCATGCTTGTAGGTCCCTACACTACATATAATATAAAAAAGCAAAAAAGAAAATATCATTACTTACAGCAAGATGGAATTGCAGCTGTATATGGCTCAGGCCAAAAAACTACTACCACTCCAGCAGGATACAGCTAAACCCCCACTAGGTGGAGGCAACACAGGTGCAGGTGGAGCCATTCACACGCACTTCCAAATATGGAGGAGGTGATGGCTGGATGGTAAAACTGCACACTGGTGGCTTGCATAGAGCACTGTTCACACACTAGCAGACGCACAGTCACAAACCCGCAGCCTATTAGGTGACGCCCATACTATTAGATCAGGCGGGCTGCCAAGCCGTACCCCCACTGCGCGCTACGTAGGGACAGAAACTCTGATAGCAAGGCCTAACAAAAAGGGGCCTGGCTGTATCCTGTACAAAAAAGTTTTTGAGGTTTTTTGTTAGCGTTATGGCCATAAGACGTAAGCCTACAACCCTCGTCACGGGAACCTCATGCTTGTAGGTCCCTACACTACATATAATATAAAAAAGCAAAAAAGAAAATATCATTACTTACAGCAAGATGGAATTGCAGCTGTATATGGCTCAGGCCAAAAAACTACTACCACTCCAGCAGGATACAGCTAAACCCCCACTAGGTGGAGGCAACACAGGTGCAGGTGGAGCCATTCACACGCACTTCCAAATATGGAGGAGGTGATGGCTGGATGGTAAAACTGCACACTGGTGGCTTGCATAGAGCACTGTTCACACACTAGCAGACGCACAGTCACAAACCCGCAGCCTATTAGGTGACGCCCATACTATTAGATCAGGCGGGCTGCCAAGCCGTACCCCCACTGCGCGCTACGTAGGGACAGAAACTCTGATAGCAAGGCCTAACAAAAAGGGGCCTGGCTGTATCCTGTACAAAAAAGTTTTTGAGGTTTTTTGTTAGCGTTATGGCCATAAGACGTAAGCCTACAACCCTCGTCACGGGAACCTCATGCTTGTAGGTCCCTACACTACATATAATATAAAAAAGCAAAAAAGAAAATATCATTACTTACAGCAAGATGGAATTGCAGCTGTATATGGCTCAGGCCAAAAAACTACTACCACTCCAGCAGGATACAGCTAAACCCCCACTAGGTGGAGGCAACACAGGTGCAGGTGGAGCCATTCACACGCACTTCCAAATATGGAGGAGGTGATGGCTGGATGGTAAAACTGCACACTGGTGGCTTGCATAGAGCACTGTTCACACACTAGCAGACGCACAGTCACAAACCCGCAGCCTATTAGGTGACGCCCATACTATTAGATCAGGCGGGCTGCCAAGCCGTACCCCCACTGCGCGCTACGTAGGGACAGAAACTCTGATAGCAAGGCCTAACAAAAAGGGGCCTGGCTGTATCCTGTACAAAAAAGTTTTTGAGGTTTTTCGTTAGCGTTATGGCCATAAGACGTAAGCCTACAACCCTCGTCACGGGAACCTCATGCTTGTAGGTCCCTACACTACATATAATATAAAAAAGCAAAAAAGAAAATATCATTACTTACAGCAAGATGGAATTGCAGCTGTATATGGCTCAGGCCAAAAAACTACTACCACTCCAGCAGGATACAGCTAAACCCCCACTAGGTGGAGGCAACACAGGTGCAGGTGGAGCCATTCACACGCACTTCCAAATATGGAGGAGGTGATGGCTGGATGGTAAAACTGCACACTGGTGGCTTGCATAGAGCACTGTTCACACACTAGCAGACGCACAGTCACAAACCCGCAGCCTATTAGGTGACGCCCATACTATTAGATCAGGCGGGCTGCCAAGCCGTACCCCCACTGCGCGCTACGTAGGGACAGAAACTCTGATAGCAAGGCCTAACAAAAAGGGGCCTGGCTGTATCCTGTACAAAAAAGTTTTTGAGGTTTTTTGTTAGCGTTATGGCCATAAGACGTAAGCCTACAACCCTCGTCACGGGAACCTCATGCTTGTAGGTCCCTACACTACATATAATATAAAAAAGCAAAAAAGAAAATATCATTACTTACAGCAAGATGGAATTGCAGCTGTATATGGCTCAGGCCAAAAAACTACTACCACTCCAGCAGGATACAGCTAAACCCCCACTAGGTGGAGGCAACACAGGTGCAGGTGGAGCCATTCACACGCACTTCCAAATATGGAGGAGGTGATGGCTGGATGGTAAAACTGCACACTGGTGGCTTGCATAGAGCACTGTTCACACACTAGCAGACGCACAGTCACAAACCCGCAGCCTATTAGGTGACGCCCATACTATTAGATCAGGCGGGCTGCCAAGCCGTACCCCCACTGCGCGCTACGTAGGGACAGAAACTCTGATAGCAAGGCCTAACAAAAAGGGGCCTGGCTGTATCCTGTACAAAAAAGTTTTTGAGGTTTTTTGTTAGCGTTATGGCCATAAGACGTAAGCCTACAACCCTCGTCACGGGAACCTCATGCTTGTAGGTCCCTACACTACATATAATATAAAAAAGCAAAAAAGAAAATATCATTACTTACAGCAAGATGGAATTGCAGCTGTATATGGCTCAGGCCAAAAAACTACTACCACTCCAGCAGGATACAGCTAAACCCCCACTAGGTGGAGGCAACACAGGTGCAGGTGGAGCCATTCACACGCACTTCCAAATATGGAGGAGGTGATGGCTGGATGGTAAAACTGCACACTGGTGGCTTGCATAGAGCACTGTTCACACACTAGCAGACGCACAGTCACAAACCCGCAGCCTATTAGGTGACGCCCATACTATTAGATCAGGCGGGCTGCCAAGCCGTACCCCCACTGCGCGCTACGTAGGGACAGAAACTCTGATAGCAAGGCCTAACAAAAAGGGGCCTGGCTGTATCCTGTACAAAAAAGTTTTTGAGGTTTTTTGTTAGCGTTATGGCCATAAGACGTAAGCCTACAACCCTCGTCACGGGAACCTCATGCTTGTAGGTCCCTACACTACATATAATATAAAAAAGCAAAAAAGAAAATATCATTACTTACAGCAAGATGGAATTGCAGCTGTATATGGCTCAGGCCAAAAAACTACTACCACTCCAGCAGGATACAGCTAAACCCCCACTAGGTGGAGGCAACACAGGTGCAGGTGGAGCCATTCACACGCACTTCCAAATATGGAGGAGGTGATGGCTGGATGGTAAAACTGCACACTGGTGGCTTGCATAGAGCACTGTTCACACACTAGCAGACGCACAGTCACAAACCCGCAGCCTATTAGGTGACGCCCATACTATTAGATCAGGCGGGCTGCCAAGCCGTACCCCCACTGCGCGCTACGTAGGGACAGAAACTCTGATAGCAAGGCCTAACAAAAAGGGGCCTGGCTGTATCCTGTACAAAAAAGTTTTTGAGGTTTTTCGTTAGCGTTATGGCCATAAGACGTAAGCCTACAACCCTCGTCACGGGAACCTCATGCTTGTAGGTCCCTACACTACATATAATATAAAAAAGCAAAAAAGAAAATATCATTACTTACAGCAAGATGGAATTGCAGCTGTATATGGCTCAGGCCAAAAAACTACTACCACTCCAGCAGGATACAGCTAAACCCCCACTAGGTGGAGGCAACACAGGTGCAGGTGGAGCCATTCACACGCACTTCCAAATATGGAGGAGGTGATGGCTGGATGGTAAAACTGCACACTGGTGGCTTGCATAGAGCACTGTTCACACACTAGCAGACGCACAGTCACAAACCCGCAGCCTATTAGGTGACGCCCATACTATTAGATCAGGCGGGCTGCCAAGCCGTACCCCCACTGCGCGCTACGTAGGGACAGAAACTCTGATAGCAAGGCCTAACAAAAAGGGGCCTGGCTGTATCCTGTACAAAAAAGTTTTTGAGGTTTTTTGTTAGCGTTATGGCCATAAGACGTAAGCCTACAACCCTCGTCACGGGAACCTCATGCTTGTAGGTCCCTACACTACATATAATATAAAAAAGCAAAAAAGAAAATATCATTACTTACAGCAAGATGGAATTGCAGCTGTATATGGCTCAGGCCAAAAAACTACTACCACTCCAGCAGGATACAGCTAAACCCCCACTAGGTGGAGGCAACACAGGTGCAGGTGGAGCCATTCACACGCACTTCCAAATATGGAGGAGGTGATGGCTGGATGGTAAAACTGCACACTGGTGGCTTGCATAGAGCACTGTTCACACACTAGCAGACGCACAGTCACAAACCCGCAGCCTATTAGGTGACGCCCATACTATTAGATCAGGCGGGCTGCCAAGCCGTACCCCCACTGCGCGCTACGTAGGGACAGAAACTCTGATAGCAAGGCCTAACAAAAAGGGGCCTGGCTGTATCCTGTACAAAAAAGTTTTTGAGGTTTTTTGTTAGCGTTATGGCCATAAGACGTAAGCCTACAACCCTCGTCACGGGAACCTCATGCTTGTAGGTCCCTACACTACATATAATATAAAAAAGCAAAAAAGAAAATATCATTACTTACAGCAAGATGGAATTGCAGCTGTATATGGCTCAGGCCAAAAAACTACTACCACTCCAGCAGGATACAGCTAAACCCCCACTAGGTGGAGGCAACACAGGTGCAGGTGGAGCCATTCACACGCACTTCCAAATATGGAGGAGGTGATGGCTGGATGGTAAAACTGCACACTGGTGGCTTGCATAGAGCACTGTTCACACACTAGCAGACGCACAGTCACAAACCCGCAGCCTATTAGGTGACGCCCATACTATTAGATCAGGCGGGCTGCCAAGCCGTACCCCCACTGCGCGCTACGTAGGGACAGAAACTCTGATAGCAAGGCCTAACAAAAAGGGGCCTGGCTGTATCCTGTACAAAAAAGTTTTTGAGGTTTTTTGTTAGCGTTATGGCCATAAGATGTAAGCCTACAACCCTCGTCACGGGAACCTCATGCTTGTAGGTCCCTACACTACATATAATATAAAAAAGCAAAATATCATTACTTACAGCAAGATGGAATTGCAGCTGTATATGGCTCAGGCCAAAAAACTACTACCACTCCAGCAGGATACAGCTAAACCCCCACTAGGTGGAGGCAACACAGGTGCAGGTGGAGCCATTCACACGCACTTCCAAATATGGAGGAGGTGATGGCTGGATGGTAAAACTGCACACTGGTGGCTTGCATAGAGCACTGTTCACACACTAGCAGACGCACAGTCACAAACCCGCAGCCTATTAGTTGACGCCCATACTATTAGATCAGGCGGGCTGCCAAGCCGTACCCCCACTGCGCGCTACGTAGGAACAGAAACTCTGATAGCAAGGCCTAACAAAAAGGGGCCTGGCTGTATCCTGTACAAAAAAGTTTTTGAGGTTTTTTGTTAGCGTTATGGCCATAAGACGTAAGCCTACAACCCTCGTCACGGGAACCTCATGCTTGTAGGTCCCTACACTACATATAATATAAAAAAGCAAAAAAGAAAATATCATTACTTACAGCAAGATGGAATTGCAGCTGTATATGGCTCAGGCCAAAAAACTACTACCACTCCAGCAGGATACAGCTAAACCCCCACTAGGTGGAGGCAACACAGGTGCAGGTGGAGCCATTCACACGCACTTCCAAATATGGAGGAGGTGATGGCTGGATGGTAAAACTGCACACTGGTGGCTTGCATAGAGCACTGTTCACACACTAGCAGACGCACAGTCACAAACCCGCAGCCTATTAGGTGACGCCCATACTATTAGATCAGGCGGGCTGCCAAGCCGTACCCCCACTGCGCGCTACGTAGGGACAGAAACTCTGATAGCAAGGCCTAACAAAAAGGGGCCTGGCTGTATCCTGTACAAAAAAGTTTTTGAGGTTTTTTGTTAGCGTTATGGCCATAAGACGTAAGCCTACAACCCTCGTCACGGGAACCTCATGCTTGTAGGTCCCTACACTACATATAATATAAAAAAGCAAAAAAGAAAATATCATTACTTACAGCAAGATGGAATTGCAGCTGTATATGGCTCAGGCCAAAAAACTACTACCACTCCAGCAGGATACAGCTAAACCCCCACTAGGTGGAGGCAACACAGGTGCAGGTGGAGCCATTCACACGCACTTCCAAATATGGAGGAGGTGATGGCTGGATGGTAAAACTGCACACTGGTGGCTTGCATAGAGCACTGTTCACACACTAGCAGACGCACAGTCACAAACCCGCAGCCTATTAGGTGACGCCCATACTATTAGATCAGGCGGGCTGCCAAGCCGTACCCCCACTGCGCGCTACGTAGGGACAGAAACTCTGATAGCAAGGCCTAACAAAAAGGGGCCTGGCTGTATCCTGTACAAAAAAGTTTTTGAGGTTTTTTGTTAGCGTTATGGCCATAAGACGTAAGCCTACAACCCTCGTCACGGGAACCTCATGCTTGTAGGTCCCTACACTACATATAATATAAAAAAGCAAAAAAGAAAATATCATTACTTACAGCAAGATGGAATTGCAGCTGTATATGGCTCAGGCCAAAAAACTACTACCACTCCAGCAGGATACAGCTAAACCCCCACTAGGTGGAGGCAACACAGGTGCAGGTGGAGCCATTCACACGCACTTCCAAATATGGAGGAGGTGATGGCTGGATGGTAAAACTGCACACTGGTGGCTTGCATAGAGCACTGTTCACACACTAGCAGACGCACAGTCACAAACCCGCAGCCTATTAGGTGACGCCCATACTATTAGATCAGGCGGGCTGCCAAGCCGTACCCCCACTGCGCGCTACGTAGGGACAGAAACTCTGATAGCAAGGCCTAACAAAAAGGGGCCTGGCTGTATCCTGTACAAAAAAGTTTTTGAGGTTTTTTGTTAGCGTTATGGCCATAAGACGTAAGCCTACAACCCTCGTCACGGGAACCTCATGCTTGTAGGTCCCTACACTACATATAATATAAAAAAGCAAAAAAGAAAATATCATTACTTACAGCAAGATGGAATTGCAGCTGTATATGGCTCAGGCCAAAAAACTACTACCACTCCAGCAGGATACAGCTAAACCCCCACTAGGTGGAGGCAACACAGGTGCAGGTGGAGCCATTCACACGCACTTCCAAATATGGAGGAGGTGATGGCTGGATGGTAAAACTGCACACTGGTGGCTTGCATAGAGCACTGTTCACACACTAGCAGACGCACAGTCACAAACCCGCAGCCTATTAGGTGACGCCCATACTATTAGATCAGGCGGGCTGCCAAGCCGTACCCCCACTGCGCGCTACGTAGGGACAGAAACTCTGATAGCAAGGCCTAACAAAAAGGGGCCTGGCTGT